>NC_069503.1:917934016-918201516 GCF_027579735.1 Bombina bombina
TTCTTTAAACCACTTATTTTTTGTACTAAAACAGATTACTGTTCATTGCACAAATGGATCTATGTGCCACATGGATTAGGTTCTATTTTTAACAAGTTGTTATTCAAAGTGTTGTGTGTGTGTTTTATTTTTAAAACAGGGATCAATAGTTACAATTTATATATGCCATCGATTCATAAAAGAATAATTGGCTGTCTAATATAGTAAGAAATCCAATATATGTGAAATACATCATTTTCTTTACAATCACCTTGATGAACTCATATATTTATTGTTCATTTTAGTGCTCTAATCTTCAAATTTAGAAGTATATTATTTGGAATATTTGCGACTACTGTGATTTAGTGATGTCCAAACTGTGTTCACTAATATATTTGAATATCATTAATAGATGTAGTTGTTGTGACGAGCCCAGAGGGATCCAGATTCAATAGTGACCTGCTTTTGCAGGCTTCTGGTAAGTCCATTGACTCATTCATATGTCCTTAAAGGTGCATTTTTCATAAATATTCTGATCATGATTCTGATGAAGCAATCCATTTGAATTAAAAGGATCATATACTCCTCTGATGATATATATATATTCTTTTTATTCTTTTAAGATTAAGATCTCAAAGCTTCTTAGTCTACACCTTTGTGCTTCAGAACATGGCTAGCACATGTTTATATTTAGTAAATATTTAGACAACAATCATCAAGTGATACACACATGAGAACTCTTAAACGTTCCATGTACTAAGCTTTTGGGAATATTTTCAAAATACAGACACTACAATCAAATGATTAATTATCGATAACTAAAAATCTTATTTCATTTGCATGCTCCATCAAAATGATGTGATTCCTAACTTTGGTTCCGTATCTCTTTAATGCAACATTGATGTGTGTCCTCGAGCACCAGTAACATATGTTATAATATTTGATTTTAACATGTACACAACGTATTATGTTTTACAGTTATTGCTGGAACAACATGTGAGATGGAGGAGGAAGTGGCTCCCTCGGAGTCTGATGGTACATCAAATATATATAACATGTATCTAACGTATTATTGTTTACAAATCATACTCTTGACAAAAAAGAAAGTCTACAGCTTTGTCCATTTAAAATATATTATTCAATTATTTTTTTAATACCCTCCTGCCCCCCTTTATATATCATGCAACATGAACGTATGTTTTTAATATTGACTTAAATTTATGTATGATTTGTAAATAATGACAGACATCATGATGTCACTTGCATATTCCATGCAAACCCACAATAAGCATCTTCTGATTGTACAGACAGTCATTTTTCTTTATCTGAGTGCCTAGATGCAGGCCATATCATTATGTTATCATTGTTTCGAACTTCAAAAACACTTCTAAGTATACATCAAACATAATCATATTGTAATTAATTCATTTAATTTCATGATGTATGATATGTAAAAAAAATATTAAAAAGTTATGTGTAGACTGTCCATTTCAATCAAACAAACATCAATATTCCTGAGAAATAAAGCATGCATTTCAGAATGTGTCTATTAATATTGGGATGAAATACATTTACTCCTAATATTAGATATATATTAAAATCAAAAATTAAATTTTAGATCAGATATAGAAGATTATATTCCTAATATTTAATATGAACGGTAGTATCTACTGTGTATATATTCAGAATAGTAATTTTTGGTTGCGTCAAGCTTCAAATTAGTCAATTTAAGTTTACAAAGGCAATTACCGAAATAGATATGTAAATCAGGGTTTACCTGGTTTCCAAGGCTATGTGTAGTGGCCATTTAAATTTGATCATATTACACACTCCCATATTATTCAATTGTTGTATTTTCAAAAACAAACCCATGGGCATGTGTCGTAAAGAACTCTATTGCATTTCAATCTCAAATGTATACAGGCATCCAAAAATATTGTCCAAAAGATAAATATATTATCAAATCATAAATATTAGCACATAATGTTGACTTTGAAAAATCTGATTAGTAATGTATTTATGAAATGTTAAATGAAAAATAACAGTAAACATTCAGATTTTAAAGGATCAATTGAATCTTCTTCTTAATTATATTTGAGTCAAATTAATAACTGAAAACATAGTCATTATTGTGACTTTGTATAAATATTTTAGGATAACAAGAATCCTGACTTTAATGTTTATTAGTGATTTTTTGCAAGATAATAATATATTTTCATATCATATATGTATATATATTTGTTTTCTATATTTCAGATGGACCTTCCACTTATGGGCATCAAACTCCCGCCCCTCCCCAGCCAGAAGCCCCTCCCACCCCTCCCCAGCCAGAACACACTCCCTGCCCTTCCAACCCCTGTCCTGTCCCTCCCAAAAAAACGTGCCCTTGACCCCCCTCACCGTTTTGCCACCCCTCAATCTCCCCCAGAGCGGCAGACCAATACCCCACCTTGCCCCATCCCTCCCCCCACCCCTACCCCCATCCCTCGCCCCATCCCTCCCCCAACCCCTCCCCCCATCCCTCCCCCTCAAGACTATTTCCACACTCCCCACCTTCATTGTCCTGGGTGTCGGATTCTCCTTCCCAGCCACCGATGTAAGTATCATTACAAATACACATTAGAACTTTCTTAAAGGTACATTATACTGATCTAATTATACATAAATTGAATTTGAATTTTAAATGTTTTTTTGAAACATCTTCTTTATTTGATTAATGTAAATGTTTCAGATCTTCATTTTGTTAAATCAACGTCCATATTTTTGAATATCTAAATGATATTGACTAGATGTTGGATATCTATTATGTATATATGCCAATAATTTTTAGTTGGTATCACTGCCATTTTCACAGTGTGTCATAAACCAAAGAAATATATTTTTTAAGATTGATCTGGTTTTTATTTGTCTTAATATCATACTGGTTTTTCTCTGAAGAACATATTTAATGTGTCAATCTTATATCTAGCATATTTAATTATAATGATTTTTTTTTTAATTATTACAATGTCTCTTTGCTCTCTTTTTATTATGTTCTTGAATTATTTTTATTTTATTTTTTGTTTTTGTTTAGGTTGTGACTCATCATGGTTAACGCTAGAGGCTCTAGCTCGCATAGAGCAGACAATGCTGGGTCACACTCAGTTGCTGGGAAGGATCCACAACACCACGCGTCTCCAGCTGCTTATTATTAGCTTGCTTATAGAACGCACAAGGCATGAAGACGCAGCTGGAAATGCCCAGGACGATGAGGGTGATGAGGATGCCCCATAGGTGGAGGATCCTGAGATGGTCAGAGGAAGCACTACTAACTCCTCCATCCACATGTTGTTCTTTGTTTGTTATTTGTTGCCATTTAGCCAATTTCGTTTTTTGGTGTGCCTGTTGCACTATTTCACCTTGTCAGATGGCTCCAATGGGGCTGTGTTGGCCCTTGTTAACTCCCTCCAAGGACTGTGATGCACTCTTTCACCTTGTCAGATGGCTCCAATGGGGCTGTGTTGGCCCTTGTCAACTCCCTTCAAGGACTGTGATGCACTCTTTCACCTTGTCAGATGGCTCCAATGGGGCTGTGTTGGCCCTTGTCAACTCCCTCCAATGACTGTGGTGCACTCTTTCACCTTGCCAGATGGCTCCAATGGGGCTGTGTTGGCCCTTGTCAACTCCCTCCAAGGACTGTGATGCACTCTTTCACCTTGTCAGATGGCTCCAATGGGGCTGTGTTGGCCCTTTACAACTCCCTCCAATGACTGTGGTGCACTCTTTCACCTTGTCAGATGGCTCCAATGGGGCTGTGTTGGCCCTTGTTCACTCCCTCCAAGGACTGTGATGCACTCTTTCAACTTGTCAGATGGCTCCAATGGGGCTGTGTTGGCCCTTGTCAACTCCCTTCAAGGACTGTGATGCACTCTTTCACCTTGTCAGATGGCTCCAATGGGGCTGTGTTGGCCCTTGTCAACTCCCTCCAATGACTGTGGTGCACTCTTTTACCTTGTCAGATGGCTCCAATGGGGGTGTGTTGGTCCTTGTCAACTCCCTCCAAGGACTGTGATGCACTCTTTCACCTTGTCAGATGGCTCCAATGGGGCTGTGTTGGCCCTTGTCAACTCCCTCCAATGACTGTGGTGCACTCTTTCACCTTGCCAGATGGCACCAATGGGGCTGTTGGCCCTTGTCAACTCCCTCCAAGGACTGTGATGCACTCTTTCATCTTGTCAGATGGCTCCAATGGGGCTGTCCCTCCAAGGACTGTGATGCGCTCTTTCACATTGTTAGATGGCTCCAATGGTGCTGTGTTGGCCCTTGTCAACTCCCTCCAAGGACTGTGATGCACTCTTTCACCTTGTCAGATGGCTCCAATGGGGCTGTGTTGGCCCTTGTCAACTCCCTCCAAGGACTGTGATGCACTCTTTCACCTTGTCAGATGGCTCCAATGGGGCTGATTTATCAATATGAGTTTTTGTAACGTTATCTAATTTTTTTATGTTTTATGACATCATAATAAAATAAATGTCATTAATATATTATTTGTCCTCTTTATTCATGTCATTTATAAAAATCTATATTTTAGGTGGTTAATCCTTATAGGGACATGAAACCAAAAAAATGATCTTTAATGATTCCGATATATAATGCAATTGTCAATAAATATAATATTTACATCTCTTATTTAATTTACTTCATTTTCTTGATATACTTTGTAGAAAGGTTTATCTTTGCAAGATCATGAGTAGTAGAGAACTGAGTTCTAGATGTTGATTGTTGTTTTTAGATATATATATTGGTTGTTGTTGGCTCATCCATGTGTTCATTTATAAACTATTTGTGAATTGATGCATCTTTAACAAATTAGCCCAAGATTATTAAACTGAACTAATCAATGTAAATTATGAATTTGATGGAAATAGTATCCTCTCTGTGAATCCTGCACTTAATTGTTTGTATTTCATGTCCCTTTAAGTGATGCTGACCACAATTCTTAAGGAATGGATATTCATTTCTAATGTATTTCTGTCCTTTTTACATCAACATAGACTTATAATATTTTTAAAACAGACTATTATTTGAATGTTGACAGCACATGTATTCCAATTTCACTTATATCTTATTGTAGTAGTCTAACAAAAGCAATCACTGTGTGTAATGCACATATTTTAGCTTATTAATATCTTTCTCTTATTATTGTTTCTCTTTAATGATCCAACAATATATTGCTGACCATAATTCAACTTGAATAAGTGACACATCTGATAAATACATGTGTCATTATTCTTATTCCAAATAAATCTTTAAACATATCTGAAAACATCCCTGACATATGTATTTCTCATGTGTCCCTTTTTAAAGCGTAAAGATGGACACCATAGCTATAGGTAACATATAATGTATAACCAATCCCGATTTTCATAATGTATCTCGTAGCACTATTTCTCATTTAAAGGGACATGAAACACAATAATCTATTTTTTCATTTATGTATAACATACGATTTTTAAATAATTTTCTTTCCATAAATTCTCAATTTTGCTTCAGTCTCTTTGTATCATTTGTTTAAGGAGCAGCAGGGCACTACTGGTTTCTAAATGAACACATAGGTGAACCAATGACAATCGGTATATATATGTAGCCACCAATCAGCCGTTAGAACATCATATTTTTCTGCTCTTGAGATTACTTCTAACCACATTTCATCAAAAGATTAAAATTAAATTTGAAAATGAAGTTCAAATTGCAATGTCGTTCATAATCGTGTAACATAAAATGCTTGCTAAATAGTTAATAATCCTCTGATTCTAATGAAATATATCCTTATTACTAACAATAGATTATAGTTAATATATCACAGTATTACGTTATCTAGCGTGACATACATAGATACCAATATAGCACATACTAGTTATTAAAATATAGATACGTTTCTTATTGACATGCAAAGCTGTAAAATTAGTCCTTGTATTGGATGACGTTTTTACGTGATCTCGGATGCACCATGTTGCTTAAGATGTCACATGCCAAGCTGTAAAATGAGTTCTGGGATTGGATGCCATTTTTACGCGATCTCGGATGTGCCTTGGATTGGCTGATGTTTTTACGCGATCTTGGATGCGCCATGTTGCTTAAGACGTCACATGCCAAGCTGTAAAATTAGTTCTTGGATTGGATGCCATTTTTATGCAATCTCGGATGCGCGTTTGATTGGCTGCTGTTTTTACGCGATCTCGAATGCGCCATGTTGCTTAAGACGTCACATGCCAAGGTGTTAAATCCGTCTCATTGGATTACGTAGTCCCGCAATATTTGATTTTGCATGTAACCCACGTTTGCGAATGAGAAGACAAGTTTAAACCATGACGATTATGGATTGTGTCAATCATGTACATTGTGGAACCATAGCTTATAAAGAACACAAAAGTCACTTTTGATGACTGTCTCATTAAAGAAACGAATGAAGGCAATATGTTTTTCCTGCATAATATATTTTGAGGCAAGTGCAAATCCATGAATATACTCCATCTTGTTTAATATGTTTGTCAACAATATTTTCCTTTTTATAAATAATTACTGTGTTGTGTTGAATTTTCTACATATCTAATTCCTAAAGATGCGCTTTTTTATTTGAATCAAGTAATCAATATGCATTGACCTTTATAATATGATAAATATATGAGATGCCTACTTATTCTAGATGTTATGTCCTGATCTTTTTTCTTAAAGGGACATTATACACTAATTTTTTCTTAGCATATATGTTTTGTAGATCTATTTATATAGCCCATAATTTTTATATATTTTTTTTAATGTATAGTTTTGCTTATTTTTAAATACAATTGCTGTGATTTTCTGACTACTAACCAAGCCCCAAAGTTTGATGTTAATACCGTCAGCTACCTTCTCCAGCTTGCTCCTGTTTGTGTAAAGGGTCTTTTCATATGCAAAAGAAGGGGGAGTGGGTAGTGTTTTATTCCCCACTTGCAATGGGCTTTCCAGCTAACTTTTCAACATAGTTAAACTGAGAGTTTCTAAGTAAGTCTTTAAACCGTTTTATCATGGATTTTTATATCAGTATCTGGGCATCTTGTTCCTTATAGTAGTGTCTATTACATGCAGTTCTATGAAAATGAGTGTATACTGTCCCTTTAATGTAAATGCTCAGTATTGTTTTAAGTATGACTCCCACATTGTTAATCTCCAAATATATTACTGTGAGCATATATTTCTAATGTAACTCTTAAAAGGACATGAAACCATATTCCTTCTAAATGAAATGTCTTTCTTAAATAATTCAAACACTATAATGTATCTTTCAGAAAATAGACTTTATTTAACACGTCGAGAGAAATATGGCATGCAGGCTTAGGCCTAGATTTAGAGTTGGGCGGTAGCCGTCAAAACCAGCGTTAGAGGCTCCTAACGCTGGTTTTTACCGCCCTCTGGTATTTGGAGTCAGTCATTAAAGGGTCTAACGCTCACTTTCCAGCCGCGACTTTTCCATACCGCAGATCCCCTTACGTCAATTGCGTATCCTATCTTTTCAATGGGATCTTTCTAACTCCGGTATTTAGAGTCGTGGCTGGAGTGAGCGTTAGAAATCTAACGACAAAACTCCAGCCGCAGAAAAAAGTCAGTAGTTAAGAGCTTTCTGGGCTAACGCCGGTTTATAAAGCTCTTAACTACTGTGCTCTAAAGTACACTAACACCCATAAACTACCTATGTACCCCTAAACCGAGGTCCGCCCACATCGCCGCCACTTGATTCAATTTTTTTAACCCCTAATCTGCCGACCGCCACCTACGTTATCCTTATGTACCCCTAATCTGCTGCCCCTAACACCGCCGACCCCTATATTATATTTATTAGCCCCTAATCTGCCCCCCTCAACGTCGCCTCCACCTGCCTACACTTATTAACCCCTAATCTGCCGACCGCAAAGCGCAGCTACTTACGTTATCCTTATGTACCCCTAATCTACTGCCCCTAACACCGCCGACCCCTATATTATATTTATTAGCCCCTACTCTGCCCCCCTCAACGTCGCCTCCACCTGCCTACACTTATTAACCCCTAATCTGCCGAGCGGATCTCACCGCTACTATAATAAAGTTATTAACCCCTAATCCGCCTCACTAACCCTATAATAAATAGTATTAACCCCTAATCTGCCCTCCCTAACATCGCCGACACCTAACTTCAAACATTAACCCCTAATCTGCCGACTGGAGCTCACCGCTATTCTAATAAATGTATTAGCCCCTAAAGCTAAGTCTAACCCTAACACTAACACCCCCCTAAGTTAAATATAATTTAAATCTAACGAAATTAATTAACTCTTGTTAAATAAATTATTCCTATTTAAAGCTAAATACTTACCTGTAAAATAAATCCTAATATAGCTACAATATAAATTATATTTATATTATAGCTATTTTAGGATTTATATTTATTTTACAGGTAACTTTGTATTTATTTTAACCAGGTACAATAGCTATTACATAGTTAAGAACTATTTAATAGCTGAAATAGTTAAAATAATTACAAAATTACCTGTAAAATAAATCCTAACCTAAGTTACAATTAAACCTAACACTACACTATCAATAAATTAATTAAATAAAATACCTACAATTACCTACAATTAAACCTAACACTACACTATCAATAAATTAATTAAATACAATATCTACAAATAAATACAATGAAATAAACTAACTAAAGTACAAAAAATAAAAAAGAACTAAGTTACAAAAAATAAAAAAATATTTACAAACATCAGAAAAATATTACAACAATTTTAAACTAATTACACCTACTCTAAGCCCCCTAAAAAATAACAAAGACCCCCAAAATAAAAAAAATGCCCTACCCTATTCTAAATTACTAAAGTTCAAAGCTCTTTTACCTTACCAGCCCTGAACAGGGCATGCCCCAAAGAATTCAGCTCTTTTGCCTGTAAAAAAAACACATACAATACCCCCCCCCCCAACATTACAACCCACCACCCACATACCCCTAATCTAACCCAAACCCCCCTTAAATAAACCTAACACTAAGCCCCTGAAGATCTTCCTACCTTATCTTCACCATACCAGGTTCACCGATCGATCCAGAAGAGCTCCTCCGATGTCTTGATCCAAGCCCAAGCGGGGGGCTGAAGATGTCCATGATCCGGCTGAAGTCTTCATCCAAGCGGGAGCTGAAGAGGTCCATGATCCGCCTGAAGTCTTCTATCAACGGCATCTTCAATCTTCTTTCTTCCGGATCATGTTCATCCCGCCGACGCGGAACATCCATCTTCACCGACGACTTCCCGACGAATGACGGTTCCTTTAAGGGACGTCATCCAAGATGGCGTCCCTCGAATTCCGATTGGCTGATAGGATTCTATCAGCCAATCGGAATTAAGGTAGCAAAATTCTGATTCAGAATCAAGTTCAATCCGATTGGCTGATTCAATCAGCCAATCAGATTGAGCTTGCATTCTATTGGCTGTTCCGATCAGCCAATAGAATGCGAGCTCAATCTGATTGGCTGATCGGATCAGCCAATCGGATTGAACTTGATTCTGATTGGCTGATTCCATCAGCCAATCAGAATTTTCCTACCTTAATTCCGATTGGCTGATAGAATCCTATCAGCCAATCGGAATTCGAGGGACGTCATCGTGGATGACGTCCCTTAAAGGAACCATCATTCGTCGGGAAGTCGTCGGTGAAGATGGATGTTCCGCGTCGGCGGGATGAACATGGATCCGGAAGAAAGAAGATTGAAGATGCCGTTGATAGAAGACTTCAGCCGGATCATGGACCTCTTCAGCTCGCGCTTGGATGAAGACTTCAGCCGGATCATGGACATCTTCAGCCCCCCGCTTGGGCTTGGATCAAGACATCGGAGGAGCTCTTCTGGATCGATCGGTGAACCTGGTATGGTGAAGATAAGGTAGGAAGATCTTCAGGGGCTTAGTGTTAGGTTTATTTAAGGGGGGTTTGGGTTAGATTAGGGGTATGTGGGTGGTGGGTTGTAATGTTGGGGGGGGGGTATTGTATGTGTTTTTTTTACAGGCAAAAGAGCTGAATTCTTTGGGGCATGCCCTGTTCAGGGCTGGTAAGGTAAAAGAGCTTTGAACTTTAGTAATTTAGAATAGGGTAGGGCATTTTTTTTATTTTGGGGGTCTTTGTTATTTTTTAGGGGGCTTAGAGTAGGTGTAATTAGTTTAAAATTGTTGTAATATTTTTCTGATGTTTGTAAATATTTTTTTATTTTTTGTAACTTAGTTCTTTTTTATTTTTTGTACTTTAGCTAGTTTATGTAATTGTATTTATTTGTAGATATTGTATTTAATTAATTTATTGATAGTGTAGTGTTAGGTTTAATTGTAGGTAATTGTAGGTATTTTATTTAATTAATTTATTGATAGTGTAGTGTTAGGTTTAATTGTAACTTAGGTTAGGATTTATTTTACAGGTAATTTTGTAATTATTTTAACTATTTTAGCTATTAAATAGTTCTTAACTATGTAATAGCTATTGTACCTGGTTAAAATAAATACAAAGTTACCTGTAAAATAAATATAAATCCTAAAATAGCTATAATATAAATATAATTTATATTGTAGCTATATTAGGATTTATTTTACAGGTAAGTATTTAGCTTTAAATAGGAATAATTTATTTAACAAGAGTTAATTAATTTCGTTAGATTTAAATTATATTTAACTTAGGGGGGTGTTAGTGTTAGGGTTAGACTTAGCTTTAGGGGCTAATACATTTATTAGAATAGCGGTGAGCTCCAGTCGGCAGATTAGGGGTTAATGTTTGAAGTTAGGTGTCGGCGATGTTAGGGAGGGCAGATTAGGGGTTAATACTATTTATTATAGGGTTAGTGAGGCGGATTAGGGGTTAATAACTTTATTATAGTAGCGGTGAGGTCCGCTGGGCAGATTAGGGGTTAATAAGTGTAGGCAGGTGGAGGCGACGTTGTGGGGGGCAGATTAGGGGTTAATAAATATAATATAGGGGTCGGCGGTGTTAGATTAGGGGTACATAGGGATAATGTAAGTAGCGGCGGTTTACGGAGCGGCAGATTAGGGGTTAATAATAATATGCAGGGGTCAGCGATAGCAGGGGCGGCAGAATAGGGGTTAATAAGTGTAAGTTTAGGGGTGTTTAGACTCGGGGTACATGTTAGAATGTTAGGTGCAGACGTAGGAAGTGTTTCCCCATAGAAAACAATGGGGCTGCATTAGGAGCTGAACGCGGCTTTTTTGCAGGTGTTACGTTTTTTTTTTCAGCTCAAACAGCCCCATTGTTTCCTATGGGGGAATCGAGCAAGAGCACGTTTTTGAAGCTGGCCGCGTCCGTAAGCACCGCTGGTATCGAGAGTTGAAGTTGCGTTAAATATGCTCTACGCTCCGTTTTTGGAGCCTAACGCAGCCATTCTGTGAACTCTCAATACCAGCGGTATGTAAAAGGTGCGGCCAGAAAAAAGCCAGCGTTAGCTACGCACCCCTTTGGCTGCAGAACTCTAAATCTAGGCGTTAGTATCCTAATCAAATATTTTCTTGTTTAAGCAAGTACGTGTAGATATACCAACAATCCCTAAGGATTAGTATATGTTAGCATATGTTCTTGTTTAAAGGGACAGTCAAGTCAAGCAAAACAGTAATCATTTAAATCTCAAAAAAATGCAATTTTGAAAAAATATATTGCAAACTTTTATCACCAATTTATCTTAGTTCTCTTAGGCCTAGATTTGGAGTTTGGCGTTAGCTGTGAAAACCAGCGTTAGAGGCTCCTAACGCTGGTTTTAGGCTACCTCCGGTATTTGGAGTCACTCAAAAAAGGGTCTAACGCTCACTTTTCAGCCGCGACTTTTACATACCGCAGATCCCCTTACGTCAATTGCGTATCCTATCTTTTCAATGGGATCTTTCTAACTCCGGTATTTAGAGTCGTGTCTGAAGTGAGCGTTAGACATCTAACGACAAAACTCCAGCCGCAGGAAAAAAGTCAGTAGTTAAGAGCTTTCTGGGCTAACGCCGGTTTATAAAGCTCTTAACTACTGTACTCTAAAGTACACTAACACCCATAAACTACCTATGTACCCCTAAACCGAGGCCCCCCCACATCGCCGACACTCGATTAAATTTTTTTAACCCCTAATCTGCCGACCGCCACCTACGTTATACTTCTGTACCCCTAATCTGCTGCCCCTAACACCGCCGACCCCTATGTTATATTTATTAACCCCTAACCTGCCCCCCACAATGTCGCCGCCAGCTACCTACAATAATTAACCCCTAATCTGCCGACCGCAAAGCACCGCCACCTACGTTATACTTATGTACCCCTAATCTGCTGCCCCTAACACCGCCGACCCCTATATTATATTTATTAACCCCTAATCTGCCCCCCTTAACATCGCCTCCACCTGCCTACACTTATTAACCCCTAATCTGCCGAGCGGACCGCACCGCTATTATAATAAAGTTATTAACCCCTAATCCGCCTCACTAACCCTATAATAAATAGTATTAACCCCTAATCTGCCCTCCCTAACATCGCCGACACCTAACTTCAATTATTAACCCCTAATCTGACGACCGGAGCTCACCGCTATTCTAATAAATGTATTAACCCCTAAAGCTAAGTCTAACCCTAACACTAACACCCCCCTAAGTTAAATATAATTTAAATCTAACGAAATAAATTAACTCTTATTAAATAAATTATTTCTATTTAAAGCTAAATACTTACCTGTAAAATAAATCCTAATATAGCTACAATATAAATTATAATTATATTATAGCTATTTTAGGATTAATATTTATTTTACAGGTAACTTTGTATTTATTTTAACCAGGTACAATAGCTATTAAATAGTTAAGAACTATTTAATAGCTAAAATAGTTAAAATAATTACAAAATTACCTGTAAAATAAATCCTAACCTAAGTTACAATTAAACCTAACACTACACTATCAATAAATTAATCAAATAAACTACCTACAATTACCTACAATTAACCTAACACTACACTATCAATAAATTAATTAAATACAATTCCTACAAATAAATACAATTAAATAAACTAGCTAAAGTACAAAAAATAAAAAAGAACTAAGTTACAAAAAATAAAAAAATATTTACAAACATAAGAAAAATATTACAACAATTTTAAACTAATTACACCTACTCTAAGCCCCCTAATAAAATAACAAAGCCCCCAAAATAAAAAAATGCCCTACCCTATTCTAAATTACTAAAGTTCAAAGCTCTTTTACCTTACCAGCCCTGAACAGGGCCCTTTGCGGGGCATGCCCCAAGAAGTTCAGCTCTTTTGCCTGTAAAAAAAACATACAATACCCCCCCCCAACATTACAACCCACCACCCACATACCCCTAATCTAACCCAAACCCCCCTTAAGTAAACCTAACACTAAACCCCTGAAGATCATCCTACCTTGTCTTCACCTCACCAGGTATTACCGATCCGTCCTGGCTCCAAAATCTTCATCCAACCCAAGCGGGGGCTGGCTATCCATCATCCGGTGGCTGAAGAGGTCCAGAAGAGGCTCCAAAGTCTTCATCCTATCCGGGAAGAAGAGTAGATCCGGACCGGCAACCATCATCTTCCAAGCGGCATCTTCTATCTTCATCCGATGAGGACCGGCTCCATCCTGAAGACCTCCGACGCGGACCCATCTTCATCCGGCGACGTCCAACTGAAGAATGAAGGTTCCTTTAAGGGACGTCATTCTATCAGCCAATTGGAATTAAGGTAGGAATATTCTGATTGGCTGATGGAATCAGCCAATCAGAATCAAGTTCAATCCGATTGGCTGATCCAATCAGCCAATCAGATTGAGCTTGCATTCTATTGGCTGTTCCGATCAGCCAATAGAATGCGAGCTCAATCTGATTGGCTGATTGGATCAGCCAATCGGATTGAACTTGATTCTTATTGGCTGATTCCATCAGCCAATCAGAATATTCCTACAATTCCGATTGGCTGATAGAATCCTATCAGCCAATCGGAATTCGAGGGACACCATCTTGGATGACGTCCCTTAAAGGAACCTTCATTCTTCAGTTGGACGTCGCCGGATGAAGATGGGTCCGCGTCGGAGGTCTTCAGGATGGAGCCGGTCCTCATCGGATGAAGATAGAAGATGCCGCTTGGAAGATGATGGTTGCCGGTCCGGATCTACTCTTCTTCCCGGATAGGATGAAGACTTTGGAGCCTCTTCTGGACCTCTTCAGCCACCGGATGATGGATCGCCAGCCCCCGCTTGGTTTGGATGAAGATTTTGGAGCCAGGACGGATCGGTGATACCTGGTGAGGTGAAGACAAGGTAGTATGATCTTCAGGGGCTTAGTGTTAGGTTTATTTAAGGGGGGTTTGGGTTAGATTAGGGGTATGTGGTTGTTGGGTTGTAATGTTGGGGGGGGTATTGTATGTTTTTTTTACAGGCAAAAGAGCTGAACTTCTTGGGGCATGCCCCGCAAAGGGCCCTGTTCAGGGCTGGTAAGGTAAAAGAGCTTTGAACTTTAGTAATTTAGAATAGGGTAGGGCATTTTTTTTATTTTGGGGGGCTTTGTTATTTTATTAGGGGGCTTAGAGTAGGTGTAATTAGTTTAAATTGTTGTAATATTTTTCTTATGTTTGTAAATATTTTTTTATTTTTTGTAACTTAGTTCTTTTTTATTTTTTGTACTTTAGCTAGTTTATGTAATTGTATTTATTTGTAGGAATTGTATTTAATTAATTTATTGATAGTGTAGTGTTAGATTAATTGTAGGTAATTGTAGGTAGTTTATTTGATTAATTTATTGATAGTGTAGTGTTAGGTTTAATTGTAACTTAGGTTAGGATTTATTTTACAGGTAATTTTGTAATTATTTTAACTATTTTAGCTATTAAATAGTTCTTAACTATTTAATAGCTATTGTACCTGGTTAAAATAAATACAAAGTTACCTGTAAAATAAATATTAATCCTAAAATAGCTATAATATAATTATAATTTATATTGTAGCTATATTAGGATTTATTTTACAGGTAAGTATTTAGCTTTAAATAGAAATAATTTATTTAATAAGAGTTAATTTATTTTGTTAGATTTAAATTATATTTAACTTAGGGGGGTGTTAGTGTTAGGGTTAGACTTAGCTTTAGGGGTTAATACATTTATTAGAATAGCGGTGAGCTCCGGTCGTCAGATTAGGGGTTAATAATTGAAGTTAGGTGTCGGCGATGTTAGGGAGGGCAGATTAGGGGTTAATACTATTTATTATAGGGTTAGTGAGGCGGATTAGGGGTTAATAACTTTATTATAGTAGCGGTGCGGTCCGCTCGGCAGATTAGGGGTTAATAAGTGTAGGCAGGTGGGGGCGACGTTGTGGGTGGCAGATTAGGGGTTAATAAATATAATATAGGGGTCGGCGGTGTTAGCGGCAGCAGATTAGGGGTACATAAGGATAATGTAAGTAGCGGCGGTTTACGGAGCGGCAGATTAGGGGTTAAAAATAAAATGCAGGTGTCAGCGATAGCGGGGGCGGCAGATTAGGGGTTAATAAGTGTAAGGTTAGGGGTGTTTAGACTTGGGGTACATGTTAGGGTGTTAGGTGCAGACTTAGGAGGTGTTTCCGCATAGCAAACAATGGGGCTGCGTTAAGAGCTGAACGCGGCTTTTTTGCAGGTGTTAGGTTTTTTTTCAGCTCAAACAGCCCCATTGTATCCTATGGGGGAATCGTGCACGAGCACGTTTTTGAGGCTGGCCGCTTGCGTAAGCAACTCTGGTATCGAGAGCCTTTATGTGGACTCTCAATACCAGAGTTATTTTTATGGTGCGGTCAGAAAAAAGCCTGCGTTAGATTTTTGGGTCGTTACCGACAAAACTCCAAATCTAGCCGTTAGTGTTCTTAGTTGATATCTAAACCTAGGAGGTACATCTGCTCATTTCTTCGAGCTTGAAGAGTGCATCTAATCTGAATGCATTTTGACCACTAGAGGGAATTATTTTTTGTGTTTCATATAGAAACCATTGAGCTCATGCAGTATAGTTACCCTGTATTGATCAGTGATTGACTGAAATGCCGGTCTGTCAAAAAAACAGAAATAAGTGGTCATTTTTCAGAGGCATAGATAGAAGGTTAATCACAGAAGTAAAATGTGTATTTCTCTAAGTCTTGTTTTTCTAAACTTGATAATGCATAATAAGTAAGTGTTTTCTTTGTAACCAACAATAATTAATGTTATGACTGTGCCTTTAAGCTGTGTTGTTGGCATCAAAACAGTGATATACCATCATGTATAATTGTAATGGTCATTTTGTTTGAGATTAGGGAAACAGTTTGGACATCACATCACAGAAACCAATCAATGTAATGAACAAGGATAGGTATGTGATGATGTGGTCTCCACACACTTGTAAAACACACTCTGCAAACAATCTGCCTCCATGGACCCGGTCCCATAGAAGCAGATTATATACAGAGTGTGCTCCACAAATGTAAGAAGACCACATCATCACATACCATCTCTTCAAGAAAATCTCTTAATATCTGCAGCTCTGCTATCTCCTCCTAAGTAGCTGCTGGTGCACGGACGGGCTGCTGGTGCACCGAGGGCTGCTGGTGCAGGATTGGTTGCTGGTGCAGGAGGGGCTGTTGCAGGGATCTCTTCTGCAGCGGGGGCTTCTTCAGAGGATGAGGGTACAGGGATGTCTTCCATGTCTCCCCGAGGTGGCGAGTCATCTGCACCACTCTCATACCTGGGTTAAGGAGGAGCCTGTGGGTGCTGTGCCGCCTCCTCCCCGGGCTCAGACTCTGTATATTGTAAAAAGAAAGAAATTGAGATATTAGCACAGTTCCAAATAAAGATATAAATGCTTTTGCTTACAATAGAATTACAAAGGCAGCCTCATTAATATACTTTCAAATACAACAATCAATACGATTTCCGCATTTTCCAAACCGTGTTTCTGATATCTATATGGTCATTCTGAATGTGTTTTTGCGTTTGTTTTAAGTCTGTTTAAATGCACACCTAATCTGTGGACTAGATACTAATGTGATGGCTTTTCGTGAAATGCAACTTTGTGAATGCGTTTACGTAACAATGTCTAAAAAAGCATAATTGCGTTAATCATATCTTTAAATACATTCTTTATTTTTGATGTAAAGAGATTATTAAATGAGCTTACTGGAAGATGAGAGTGGCAGGTTCCCAGTATCGACTCCTCCGATACCGACTATGGCCACTTCGGAGATGCTGGGACGCAACATTTCCTCCCATTGGGTATATTCCATGATCATTTCAGGACCGCCACCGCTCCCTGTTAGATATTGGTTCTCCCTCAAGAGCTTTCTTTTGAGTTCCATTTTGCAGTCCCGGTAGCGATGCTGTATGGACTTGACATCCTTGTTATGGACCCCCACTGCATTAACGGCATCCCTTATCTCCAGTCATAGCTTCCTCTTCTCCTTAGGGGTTGTCTTTTGAGCCTGCAGGCTCCTAGCCCTCTCCATATAAGCCTCTATGAGGGCCTCCTTCTCATCCATGGTATATCTCGCCAGCTTGGCTTTCCCCTGTGATGTGAGCCTCTGTTTCCCGGACTGTGAAGCTCTACACTGCACGCCACTGGGCCCAGCCACTTGTTCCTCCCCCCCTTCCTCTCCCCCTTCCTCTCCCCCTTCCTGTCCTGTTCCTCTTCCTCTGCCTCTCCCCCTCCCTCTCTCCTGACTAACCTCCTGCCTGACCTGCTGCCTGACCTCCTCTACAACCTCTTCTCTAAGCTGCTCCCTAATCAGCGCTAACAGTTCTGGGCTAATCTGCCCCCTATCCCTCCTCCTGACATACTCAAACAAAAAGTGAATGTGCCCAAATGAAAAGGGGTCAAAATAAATAACAAAAAAAGTGCTCACACTACTACTAACTCACTATCTCACACTACCACTAAGTCACTATCTCACACTACCACTAACTAAATCTTACACTAACACTAACTTACTATCTCACACTACCACTAACTAACTCACTCTCTCACACTACCACTAACTAACTCACTCTCTCACACTAACACTAAATCTCACAATACCAGTAACTCGCTAAATCTCTCTAATCTCACAAAATCCTTAAGCAACACAGTCAAAGAAGCCATGCTTGTAGCGTGCTTATATACCCTATGTAAATGTTTAATGATGTACCGGTTTGCAAAGTAAAGTATGTTCAGGTGTGCTTTTTTTTGTAATTAGTATGTATGCAATGAATGTATTAGTTGTTTGAATTTGCGCATGCTCATATTGAGTTAGTATTTGTGGAATGTGTATAATGCGATGATGTCATAGTGATCGTTTTGCATAACATTGTCCAAAAATATTATATATAAATGTAAATGGTGATTTGTGATGGTGTCGTATTTGTGAAGTGGTGTAAATGTTTATTTGTACTAATTTTCCGTAATCTTGAATGCAAATGTTTTGTTTATGTATGAGTGTGCAAGTCTTTTTCCGTGTTGTTTCATTCCGTGTTGCAGATCGTAAGGTATTTATGTATTCCTCTTTTAATGTAAATTTTGTTTATTCTTTTTCTTTTCCGATTGTGAATGTGTAATGCGTATGTGCTATGTTGCGTGATTGTTGTTTGTACATTTGATGTGTGTTTTTGTTGTGCATTATTCCGTATACGTAATATGACAGTAGCAGTGCGTATTTCTCGCGAGATCGTGTGTTAGCTGAAAAATCCGTGCTTCTTTCATTTATCATTGATCTCTATAGGAGAATGTTTAACTCTGCCGTGATCACGTGTAAAAATAAAATGCAATAGTCATGTTACCGCGACGCGTTACAAGGTTGTTTTGAGACTCGTAATACCAGCGTTATGAAAAGTGTGCAATGGAAATAAAGTACATGTAACTAATGCACCCCTCCTAGCGCACAACTAATCTAGTCGTTTGTTACTCTGCCTTTTTGCTATTTTGTTATTTTGTGTTGTTGGTGATTTGTGATACTGAAACAGTATTGAAACAATAGGTAATTTTGCGGTTCTTATCAATTTAAGAGTACATTTGGTAATATGTAGTCCTTACTTCACTAAGTAGTCTGGTGACTACTTTTTGTATTACAGCATAAAATAATGAGTAGAGACACCAGTAACCTATCTTTAAGAAAGCGCCAATACAGCATGAAACGGGTCAGATAACTTCACCCTCCGTTTGAACCTTCGCTCTTGTTTTTTTTCTATTTCGTGTGATTGCTTTGGAACTTTTAAATATGAATTAAATAAAGTTATGTTTTAAATACTTTCCAACTAGGAAAGTGCCTTCACTTAGGATTTTGATTCCTCTTCTTCTTTTTGTACCGCTGAAGGTGAACACTCCCTAATTTATCTACTTTGCTAGCATGGGAGTCTGTTTGGCATCCTAGTTACTCAGCTTCCGGAGAAGACAACGGAACATTCACACGGATACCTAATGTACAATATTTTCAAGCTTCTTGGACTGATGTTTTTCTTTGATATGGTGGCTGGTAGATATATAGGTATAGGAATATATAGATTTATACAAAAATATCTATTTAAAATAAAAATAACATTTTCCTGTATGTGAAGAACATTGGAATGGGAAATATTGAAATATTTACTGTAAATACCCAGTAAAACACAGTATTAAATATTATTATAGAATTATTATTTAGACAAATACAGTTTATATATTATAGCCCTGCAGTCAAATACATATATAACTTTTAACCCTTATAAAAAAATATTAATATTTGTATGACTATTTTTTTTTATCAAATAGTGTTTATATGAGTGTAACAGTTTATTCTAATGTATTTCTGTTGTGCTTGCTACAACTTTTATTTTAGGTCTTCAGTCGGGTGACCCCCAACACGCATTGAATTTGATTAAGCTTGAGCAAACATGTTTACTTTCAACTTGTAATACGGGCACAAATAAATGCACCAGTAATATTCCTATATTGCTCATGTGCAAATGTTAGCGTGCAACTTGTAATGTAGCCCTAAACTAGAATTGTAGGTCAGTGCCATGTATTATATTATATAGGTGAATAGAAGAGCAGTGTCCCACATTAAAGATGAATGTCACAAAAAATCCAGGTATTATAGGAGAATAGAGTAATTATCGAGGACAATAACAGGCATTATAGCAGGTGGATAATGTGTGCCAGAGACAGGGTTTGAAGCCAAAATGTTAAGTAACCCTGGGATACTATGTTCACAGTCCAGGCTTGAGAGAACTGAGAAAGGCTGCCCCCCACCTGATCCGATCCCGGATCAGGGGCAAACCCTTCATGCTGATTTTGAATGAGCTGCAGGTTTCTTTGATTGTTTCCCCTTATTCTAAGACTGATTGGGTTTCAAAGAAGAC
Source organism: Bombina bombina (assembly GCF_027579735.1). Taxonomy (NCBI): domain Eukaryota; kingdom Metazoa; phylum Chordata; class Amphibia; order Anura; family Bombinatoridae; genus Bombina; species Bombina bombina. The sequence goes on from NC_069503.1 coordinate 917,954,384, forward strand.
TTGGATTGTTCCTGCTTGGAAGAAGAAGGGGAAGGCTTTCCTCTGAAGTTACGAAAGGAACGAAAATTACTCTGACGTCCTTTAGGCCTATTCTTCTTATCTTGAGGTAGAAAAGACCCTTTTCCACCCATAATATAAGATAATTTCTGCCAAACCGGGTCCAAACAAGGTTTTGCCCTTGTAAGGAATCGCCAGAAGCTTGACTTTAGAGGAAATGTCTGCAGACCAGGATTTCAACCATAACGCCCTGCTGGCTAGGACAGCGAAACTAGAAGTTTTAGCTCCTAGTCTAATAACCTGTAAAATGGCATCTGCAATAAAGGAATTGGCCAACTTAAGAGCTTTAATCCTATCTTCAATTTCATACAAGGAAGTCTCTACTTGAAGAGAATCAGACAAGGTGTCGAACCAATAAGATGCTTCACTAGTCACGGTTGCAATACACACCGCAGGTTGCCTTTAGAGACCTTGATGAGCATAAATCTTTTTCAAATAAGCCTCTAGCTTCTTGTCCATTGGATCCTTAAAAGAGCAGCTATCCTCAATCGGAATAGTGGTTTGTTTTCTTAGCCAGAGTGGAAATGGCCCCTTCAACTTTGGGTACAGTATACCAAGGGTCTTTAATGGAGTCCTCGAAAGCAAACATTTTCTTAAAAATGGGAGATGGGGAAATATACACCCCTGGTTTCTCCCATTCCTGTGAAATAATCTCCCTAGCACGGTCCGGCACAGGAAAAACCTCCGAAGTGGAAGGTTCATCAAAGAAACCATTAAGTTTACTAGATTTCTTAGAAGTGACAACGACAGGGGTATTGGAGTCATCTAAAGTAGCTAAAACCTCCTTTAACAATACATAAAGGTGTTCAAGTTTAAATTTGAAGGTTACCAACTCAGTCTCAGAAGAAGGAATTATACTGTCCAAATCTGAGATTTTACCCTCAGAAAGTCCCGATGTATCTTTCTCATCAGAACTGAGGACAGGCACCTATTGTGTATAAATCGTGGAGTTCCTATACTAAGTATTCAATGTGTTCCAATGGTCATAGATACTCAAAAATAAGTGAATTATAGCAAAGAGAAAGGATGTACATATATTTGCAATGACATCAAAATAGACAAATGCTAGATAAATTGAACTAGGTTTTATGTATTTATTTTACAGTCAAAAAATGACCCTTATGTGAGATACACATATGTTTTATAGCACTCCTAATCTACTATGGATATAGTTGTAGGAGCACCTGCTCTTAAGCTACTTTTGACCTTCTGTCGACATTAAATGGCAATTGGAGGTGTGTATCAAAATAAATGAAGTATGGATAAAGTGATTAATGAGTACTAAAGGAACCATTTGATAGGATGCCTATATTGTAATCAAAAGTTTTATTATTAGAGCAGGAGAATCCTGAGAGACATTAGGCTAAAAAATATTACCTTTATTTTGCAAGGTTTTCTTGAAACATGAAGAACAAAATTGCATAGGAGCTGCAATTTGTGCATCTAAACATAATAAGCATGAATTGATGAGAGCAGGCTCTTGCTCCATATCACACATGTTGTGAAACAGTAAATAAACTTGTACAGATAAGTTTCAAAGATTTTAATCTTTTCAATTAAAATAAACCAAGGAAAAAATACACTTTAAATTTTATCCAAAATTAGGATCGATCCCCAGCTAAAATTATGTGAGAAAAGTTAAGAAAAAAACTTTTAATAAATTTCAAATAAACTTCTAAATTACCCCTCAGGCAACCTTACACCTCAATTACTGACCGCTACCAATTAAGACCGGATCACCCAGAAATGGAGAAAAACAACTTTTTCCTCAAAAACCTTATGAAGTAAAGCCGGTTATGTGACTGCAACTGCCAAGCTCAAATTACTGCTGCTACACAGAGAGGCACTAAAAATAGCTTCCTGGTACAGTGAGTACCAGAAATATTCATTTTTCAAACCTGACAGTTTAAAATGTTGCATCGTTTTATTTTAAAGCAAAGGGGAAATGAATAAGCTGCTGAAATAGAAAAGTCAGTCTTACTTTCAGTTTAAACTTGTATTGTTTTATCAAGTAAATATGTGTCAGAAAATAAAGCCTAATAAAAACATTTTACCCCTTTTATTAACCCCTTAATGACCACAGCACTTTTCCATTTTCTGTCCATTTGGGACCAAGGCTATTTTTACATTTTTGCGGTGTTTGTGTTTAGCTGTAATTTTCCTCTTACTCATTTACTGTACCCACATATATTATATACCGTTTTTCTCGCCATTAAATGGACTTTCCAAAGATACCATTATTTTCATCATATCTTATAATTTACTTTAAAAAAAATTATAAAATATGAGAAAAAAATGGAAAAAAACACACTTTTTCTAACTTTGACCCCCAAAATCTGTTATACATCTGCAACCACCAAAAAACACCCATGCTAAATAGTTTCTAAATTTTGTCCTGAGTTTAGAAATACCCAATGTTTACATGTTCTTTGCTTTTTTTGTAAGTTATAGGGCCATAAATACAAGTAGCACTTTGCTATTTCCAAACCATTTTTTTAGCGCTAGTTACATTAGAACACTAATATCTTTCAGGAATCCCTGAATATCTATTGACATGTATATATTTTTTTTTAGTAAACATCCCAAAGTATTGATCTAGGCCAATTTTGGTATATTTCATGCCACCATTTCACCGCCAAATGCGATCAAATACAAAAAATTGTTCACTTTTTCACAAATTTTTTCACAAACTTTTGGTTTCTCACTGAAATTATTTACAAACAGCTTGTGCAATTATGGCATAAATGATTGTAAATTTTTCTTTGGGATCCCCTTTGTTCAGAAATAGCAGACATATATGGCTTTGGTGTTGCTTTTTGGTAATTAGAAGGATGCTAAATGCCACTGTGCACCACACGTGTATTATGCCCAGCAGTAAAGGGGTTAATTAGGGAGCATGTAGGAAGCTTTTTGGGGTAATTTTAGCTTTAGTGTAGTGTAGTAGACAACCCCAAGTAATGATCTAGGCCAATTTTGGTATATTTCATGCCACCATTTCACCGCCAATTGCGATCAAATAAAAAAAAAAGTTAAATTTTTCACAATTTTAGGTTTCTCACTGAAATCATTTACAAACAGCTTGTGCAATTATGGCACAAATTGTTCTAAATGCTTCTCTGGGATCCCCTTTGTTCAGAAATAGCAGACATATATGGCTTTGGCGTTGCTTTTTGGTACTTAGAAGGCCGCTAAATGCCGCTGCGCATCACATGTGTATTATAGCTAGCAGTGAAGGGGTTAATTAGGAAGTTTGTAGGGAGCTTGCAGGGTTAATTTTAGCTTTAGAGTAGAGATCAGCCTCCCACCTGACACATCAGACCCCCTGATCCCTCCCAAACAGCTCCCTTCCCTCCCCCACCCCACAATTGTCCCCGCCATCTTAAGTACTGGCAGCAACTCTGCCAGTACTAAAATAAAATATATATTTAGGCTTTTTGGGGGGTTTTTAAAGCATATTTACATATGCTGCTGTGTAGGAGCCCCCCTTAGCCCCCAACCTGGCTGATCCCCCACCAAACAGCTGTCTAACCCTCCCCCTCTGCCTTAATGGCCGCCATCTTGGGTACTGGCAGCTGTCTGCCAGTACCCAGTTTATAAAAAAAACAGTTGCTTTTTAATTTTTTCCCCATTTTCTGTAGTGTAGCTCCCCTACCCACCAAAGAACAAACCCCCACCCCCTCCTAGATACCTTTGACTGTTGTTTATTTTTTTTAAATAAAAAGCTTTACACTGATTAAAGCACAGTCTTTTCTGTAGTGTAGCGGTTCCCACCCGCTCCCGCCCCGTGCACGCGCCCGCCCGCCGCCCGGCGTGCACGCGCATGCGCCTGTGCGCGCCCCCATCGCCCCCGATCCCGCCCCCCTCTACATTACCCGGCCCATCGATGGCCGCCCACCCGCCTCCCAAGTCAGCTCCCACCCACCAACGTTACCGGCCACCGATGTCCGGTGCAGAGAGGGCCACAGAGTGGCTCTCTCTGCACCGGATGGCCATTTAAGGTTATTGCAGGATGCCTCCATATCGAGGCATCACTGCAATAACCGGAAAGCAGCTGGAAGCGAGCAGGATCGCTTCCAGCTGCTTTCCACACCGAGGACGTGCAGGGTACGTTCTCAGGCATTAACTGCCTTTTTTCTGAGGACGTACCCTGCACGTCCTCGGTCGTTAAGGGGTTAAAAAATAGTTTAAATGTTAGTCTCACACATGCTACGGTGCCTGCTTCCTGCCCCAGTGTAACCCATACAACAGGAGTAGCTATGTCCCAATAAAAAAGCAGTCGGCTAGATTACGAGTTTTTGTCGGTAAGGCTTGCGGGGCTAACGAGCAGTTTCAGCTCACCGCTCACCTACAGACAACGCTGGTATTACGGGTTTTTACAAACCCGGCGTTAGCCGCAGAAAAGTGAGCAAAGAGCAAAATTTTGCTCCACATCTCACCTCAATACCATCGCTGCTTACGGTAGCGGTGAGCTGGCAAAACGTGCTCGTGCACGATTTCCCCATAGGAATCAATGGGGCAGATTCAGGCTGAAAAAAAACCTAACACCTGCAAAAAAGCAGCGTTCAGCTCCTAACGCAGCCCCATTGATTCCTATGGGGAAATAAAATTTATGTCTACACCTAACACCCTAACATGAACAACGAGTCTAAACACCCCTAATCTTACACTTATTAACCCTTAATCTGCCGTCCCCGACATCACCGACACCTGCTTTATATTATTAACTCCTAATCTGCCGCTCCGGACACCGCCGCCACCTACATTATACTTATGAACCCCTAATCTGCTGCCCCCAACATCGCCGAACCCTACATACTATTTATTCTGCCCCAATGTCACCGACACCTAACTACACTTATTAACCCCTAATCTCCCGCCCCCAATGTCGCCGCCACTATAATAAATATATTAACCCCTAAACTTAAGTCTAACCCTAACACCCCCTAACTTAAATATAATTTAAATAAATCTAAATAAAATTACTTTAATTCACTCAATAATTCCTATTTAAAACTAAATACTTACCTATAAAACAAACCATAAGCTAGCTACAATATAACTAATAGTTACATTGTAGCTAGCTTAGGGTTTATTTTTATTTTACAGGCAACTTTGTATTTATTTTAACTAGGTACAATAGTTATTAAATAGTTATTAACTATTTAATAGCTACCTAGCTAAAATAAATACAAATTTACCTGTAAAATAAAACCTAACATAAGTTACAATTACACCTAACACTACACTATGATTATTATTAAATTAATTCCCTACATTAACTACAATTAAATACAATTATCTAAATTACGAGAAAAAAACCCACTAAATTACAGAAAATAATAAAATAATTACAAGTTTTTAAACTAATTACACCTAATAATCCCCCTAATAAAATAAAAAAGCCCCCCAAAATAATAAAAAGCCCTACCCTATACAAAATTACAAATAGCCCTTAAAAGGGCTTTTTGCGGGGCATTGCCCCAAAGTAATCAGCTTTTTTACCTGTAAAAAAAGACAATACCCCCCCAACATTAAAACCCACCACCCACACACTTTTAATTATTTTGGGGGGCTTTTTTATTTTATTCTGGGGATTAGATTAGGTGTAATTAGCTTAAAAAAATTGTAATTATTTTATTATTTTCTGTAATTTAGTGATTGTTTTCTTCGTAATTTAGATAATTGTATTTAATTGTATTTAATTGCAGTTAGTTTAGGGAATTAAATTAATTATAGTGTAGTGTTAGGTGTAATTGTAACTTATGCTAGGTTTTATTTTACAGGTAAATTTGTCTTTATTTTAACTAGGTAGCTTTTAAATAGTTAATAACTATTTAGTAACTATTGTACCTAGTTAAAATAAATACAAAGTTGCCTGTAAAATAAAAATAAACCCTAAAATAGCTATAATGTAATTATTAATTATATTGTAGCTATCTTAGGGTTTATTTTATAGGTAAGTATTTAGTTTTAAATAGGAATCATTTATTTAATTATAGTAATTTTATTTATATTAATTTAAATTATATTTAGGTTAGGGGGTGTTAGGGTTAGGGTTAGACTTAGGTTTAGGGGTTAATACATTTAATATAGTTGCAGCGACGTTGGGGGCGGCAGATTAAGGGTTAATAAATGTAGGTAGGTGTCTGCGATGTTAGGGATGGCATATTAGGGGTTAATAAAATTTAACTAATGTTTATGAGGCGGGAGTGTGGTGGTTTAGGGATTAATATATTTATTAAGGTGGCGGCGATGTCCGGTCGGCAGATTAGGGATTAAAATTATTATTTAAGTGTTTTCAATGGGGGGGGGGCTCGGTTTAGGGGTTAATAGGTAGTTTATGGGTGTTAGTGTACTTTTTAGCACTTTAGTTAAGAGTTTTATGTTACGGCGTTAGCCCATAAAACTCTTAACTGCTGACTTTTAAATGCTATATGAGTCTTGATAGGAGAGGGTATACCGCTCACTTTTTCCAAGACTCGTAATACCGGCATTAGGAAAATCCCATTGAAAATATGTGATACGCAATTTACGTAAGTGGATTTGCGGTATGTTCGAGTCACGGAAAAAAAGTGAGCGGTACACCTGTACCTGCCAGACTCGTAATACCAGCAGGCATTAAAAAGCAGCGTTGGGACCTCACAACGCTGCTTTTTAAAGCTAACGCAAAACTCGTAATCTAGGTGATTGTCTTTTAATTTGTTAAGTGCATGGCCTCACCAACTGGAAGAAAAAGCACTTACCTGCTCCGCTGTCCGGCATGTAGACAGTTACAAGGTATGAGAAGACACAGTTCTTCACACAGACCTTTGAAAAAGAAAGAACAGAGTAGCCAACTCTGGCTTTCTAAACTAGGGCATCAATTGTTAGGAAAATGCAGAAAGTACCTCTTTACAAGTTCCTAACTGCTTTAAAGCCACCACTACCAGACTGCAAGGAATGACGTGGAATACAGCTATACCCCCAAAGCTTGCTTATAGATGAAATCTAAATTTTTCTTCAGACACCTAAACTTCACCTCCTCCATGCACCGAACGCAAAGAGAATGACTGGGGGTTGTGGGTAAGAGAGTGATACTTAGCAGTTTAACTTTGGTGCTCTTTGCCTTCTCCTGCTGGCCAGGAAAGATATTTCCAACAGTAATTACTCAAGTCGTGGACTCACCATATCTTAGGAAAGAAAAGCCTTTTCTTTTTATATTGCTCACAACTGCACTAAAGCCAAATGTGCGTTAGGAATACTTCAAATACCTTATGTTCTTCAATTAGAAGAAAATGTTCTTTTTATTTTTAAATAAATATTTGTATATATTATTTTGTAAAATATATATCTATTCCTATATATCTTTGTAAATAATTATATATATATATATATATATATATATATATATATATATATATATATATACTGTGTGTATATATATATATATATATATATATATATATATATATATATATAAATATGTGGTAGCCGGTGGCCCAGCACTCCTTCCACATCAATGTTTCCAGTGCCTGGGTGCAATCCTCAAATGTTATGCATAGAATATTAGTAGAGATGGAGGGCACTCACAGGACTTCATACATAAGATAGCTTTTTATTGTAGCAGTAACATAAATACAATGTCGACGTTTTGGCCTTTTCTTAGGCCTTCTTCAAGACAAATTTCATAGTCTAAAAGCATAAACAAAAAAATATGATAAGAAACATAACAATAATGCAATATCCAAGTATGCACCAAAGAGTGACCCTCCACCAGGGAAGACCAAAATAACCCAAGTGAAACTTAAAAAGGCTTCAACAGAAATAAAGAAGCCATAACATCCAGCTGCCATAGGAGGAGTGAAAAAAAGAGAGCCAGAAGAAGCAAGAAACAGAAAATAGAAGGAAAAAAGGGCGAAAATGGAAGAATATGTGACACAATGAACCACAGTTGGAACTACCATAGACCACCTAGTATAAGAGCTACCCTAATCAGTGATGTGCTGTAAAACATCTAGTAGCGGGCTTATATCATTGTAACCTTGTATAAAAAGTTAAAAACCATGGTAATAATTTGAGTAATACACTCAATAGTATCAGAGCCAAATGCAGAAACTCCAAGACCCAAAATTATACGAACAGCCCCACATTCCAGCGTATACACATCTACCACAAAGCAAGCAATAAAGTCCATATTCCTCATGGAATCAGTTTATATTGATTGATATATTTTGTATCACATCCACACACGAGCAAATTCAACAATAAACATACCGACCAGACTGAACAAAAATTAATCTATCCACACAGTATACGTGTGGTCCTAAGCCCATACCCAAGTGGGAAATACGGTCAGGATAATCAATGGGTACCATAGTGGGCGCAGCCCAGGGGCCACCCTGCCTGGTATCACACCTCCATTAGAGAAAATAGCAATTGCGGTGCGAGAGAAGCCGATTACGATCCGCTATATAGTGACGGCAGTAGGCCATAATAACATAAATTAACCTCTAAAATAACAAACCTCCCAAAAGCCCTATAGGGATCAAGTGCATCATACCCGGTCAGTTTACATCCTAACGCAACCATAATCAAAAGTGTGTCAGTAAAACACTAAGCCACAATAGTTAGCTCACTACCATTATCAGAGGCGTCTCAGTAAAACACTTAGCCATAATAGTTAGCTCACACGATAACAGCCACCGTAAGCCTTAAATGTTAAAGAACTACAACCTGCGCCAAGCTAATATCCATTCTACCACTGCTGTGAACCGCAGCATGTCAGTGAAACACTTAGCCATTACAATAAGCTCACATGATAGCAACCATAGTTAGCGTGTAGGGTTAAAGAGCCACAACTTGAGCCATAGCCCTTCTTACCTTAACTCATGCGGAACACAACGTCCGCGTAGTACTCCCAGAGTGACAGATTCATAAGTGGGAAATAGCCGCGAAGTCATCCTTTAAAAAGGGGCGAACCCGCCCCCAGCAGGGGCCAATCAGATCACACGCCGCTGACACACCTCAGCCGGTCGCGCACCAGCACCGAGCCCACAGAAACACTCCCCACGCTTGGAATTAGTGGCAAACATCGCACAAGATGCACAAATCATAACCCATGCCAACAGTCCCCTAAGCGTCATGTTAAAGGGAAAGCCACATTGGTACACACAAATATCTCCTACAGGAGTACAACTCATAGAGCGAGGACATCCCCTGGCTGCTCCAATTAGAGGGGCCAGGTGTCACCCACACCCCAGGTGTCCTACTACTAAAACAAAAACATAACCTCAAAAGAGTAACCCAAAACCACCCTTTAACACATAATTGAGATGACCGGAGTAACTGTGTAGGCAAAGTACTAAACATACTCCGGCCATATGTTTGGCATACCATGTCAGACTTGTAGCCCTAGTGTACAGCGACACAAATATGGGATGCCCTAAGGGGGGGGTTGAATCCCCAAACCAAAGATCAAAAGGATCCAGGAGACCAACCAAGTCTACAACCAAATAAGTGGGCAATATTGTGTCATAGAACGCCTATGACTTAACTACATATCTGTAAAAGACATACTAATCCGATCAACAGGTCCATCAGATACAGTGGTGTAGATCCTAAACCCACACCCAGAGCAGAAACCTTAGAGTAGAGGTAAACCAATGAGGCCCATCACCCAATGTGATATACGTCCAACAGGAGGAGTGTTTTCAGAGAAGAAAAGCAAGAAATAAGTGAACAGGTGCCGATACCTGGCTAGAAATGTTAAGATAACCAGACTTAGCAGGAGGACAATAAATGGATAACAATTACAATAAGATCATCAGAAAAATAAAGCGTAGTCAATGCTAGCATTTAAGCCATTTGGAGCAAGAGTGTTCAGTCTATGAATCCATCTGGCTTCCTTCCTGAGGAGTTCTGCATTCCTGTCGCCCCCCCGTTTCAAGGGGGCCACCCTATCAATGAGCAATGTCTTGCAACAGGCTGGTCCGAGTGGCCATCTTTCAGGGCCGCTCTAATGGCGCTCTTATGATTGGCTAGTCTCTCCCGAAACGAGGTGATGGTTTTGCCCACATAAAACCATCCACATGGGCAAGACAGCAGATAAACCACAAAATCAGATGTACAAGTCAGTCTGTGCCTTATCACAAAGCTCTTATTGGTGGTAGGATGGTGGAATCGTTCACCAGTAATGAGGGAGCTGCAGGTCACGCAGCTCCCACACTTATAACATCCATTTTTAAGGGGTTTTAGCCAAGTTCTTTCTTTTTTCCAAGGGTCAGTTTTCATTAGATACGACTTGAGACTTCGTCCACTTTTATGTACCACCCTAGGAGGAGGGTTTTCTTTAAATGGTAGTGATTTATCTCCACTTATAAGTGGCCAGTTCCTGTGGATAACCTTTCGTAGTGCACCTGTAGCTGGGGTGAACCTAGTGACCAAGTTCAGGGTGGGTTCACTTGTAGTAGGGTCTCTGCCCAATCCTCTGGCCACTAGGCAACTCCGCTCCTGCTGCTTCACCTCTTCAAGTGTTTATTGCACCATCATTGGATTATAGCCTCTGTTGAGGAATTTAGATCTCATTTCCTCGAGTTGGAGCAGCATCATCTCATGGTCAGAGTTGTTACGCATGACACGCATCAGTTGGGATTTAACAATACCCTTTTTGAGTTGAGGTGGGTGGTAACTAGTAAATTGTAATAGTGTATTTCTATCAGTGGGCTTGGAATACAAAGTCGTATTCAGTTTACATTCCCCTGCTCCCTCAGATTTGAAAATGCATAGGTCTGGAAAGTGTATCCTCTCACTGCTTATCTCATGTTTAAACTTGACTGGGATCAGAAAATCATTAAGGGTATTAATCCATGTCTCCAGTTCTCCTGCTGTTCCGCCCCAGATGACCAGCAGGTCATCTATATACCTGCGGTATAGTAATAGGTTTGAGTTATTTTGGCTGAACACGTATTCATCTTCAAACCATGCCATGAACAGGTTCGCGTAAGACGGGGCCAGACTGGACCCCATGGCCGTCCCTACCATCTGGAGATAGAAGTATTCCTCAAATCGGAAATAGTTGTGTGTCAAGCACATCATTAACCAGTCCAGTAGGATTTCGACAGGAGGACCTAGGTATTCATCAGATTTCATTAATGACTGTCTCACAGCCTCCACACCAAGATCATGTGGGATGATGGTGTAGAGGCTGTTGACGTCAAGGGTGACGAGGTAGCAATCAGCCAGAAAAGAACTGTCCCTGAGCAGGTTGATAAGTTGGATCAAATCTTGCAGGAAAGCTCTTGTGTTCTTTACAATCCCCTGTAGGTGAAAGTCGATATATTTCGCCAGATTTTGGAACAATGATCCCACCGCTGATACAATTGGTCACCCAGGCGGCTTACTTGCATCCTTGTGGATTTTTGGAATAGAATAAATAATAGGGTATCTGGGGAATGCTGGGACCAGAAAGTCCCATAGCGTCTGTTCAATGTAACCATTGTTCAAGGTGAAAGTCAAAATGTCTTCTAACTTTCTTTTATAGGTTAGTGTAGGATTAGCAGTTAACCTTTTATAGGTAGTGCTGTCGTTTAATTGCCCCAATAATTCATCTCTGTAGTACTAATAATCGAGCACAACAATGGCACCCCCCTTGTCCGCCGGTCTGATCACTATGGAATCATCTTTCTTCAGTCTTTGTAGGGCTGCCCATTCTTGTTTTTCTAAATTTGTTCTGCAAGTGCCCATATCGCTAAGCTCATTGGAGATTTGCCGGGAACAGACACTGGTGAATGTCTTGATAGTGGGATGCGTGTTCTTGGGTTCGAACCCAGATTTAGTCACAAAACTATTTTCACTATCCAATGGCGCGGAGTTCTTAAAATGGTTCTTAATTTTTAATGTTCTTTGCAAGCGGTGTATATCCACCAAGTTGTCAAAGACATCCACGCGTGGGGTGGGTACATAGCTTAAACCCTTGCTGAGTAGTTTGATTTCATCTTCATCAATAGATCTGTTACTTATGTTAATCACCACACTTTCCATGCCCATTAGTTTTTTCGCTGTTTTCTTCCACCACCCGCCTCTTCTGACGTATGGCCTACATCTGGGGCGGGCGGTTTGCCGTTTTTTGCCGGTAATGGTGGTTTATTCTTTGATCTTGTCTTCACCTGTGCCTGTGGTTTCACAGTATTCAGATTATTGGTAGAGGATTCAGCTTCACTCGAATCTCCCCCACTCATGTCCACAGTGTTAGCCAGTGTACGTGGTCTGCGGTCATTACGTCTTTGTCTAAAGGGGGCATTTCTGCCTGATAGCCATTGATAGACCCTTCTTTCACGATAGTCCATCTCAACAGTTGCTACTTTCTTGTTTTTAAAGTTGATTAAATCTTTTCTATACTTATCAACCTGTGATGCCAGCTTGCCCAACCAGTCCTCGGCCTCATCTTCTTTTAGTACTTGTTCCTTATCCTTCTGCACGGTATCCAATTCATCTGCCACAGATGCCTTAAGTCTTGCCACCTCCTCTATCACGAGCAGTATCCAATCAAGAGAACACTTATTGGCAATCTGGCACCATTTTCGACAAAATTCGGGGTTACTCCTGCCAATGGTGGGCGAGTTCTTTACCCTGAATCCCCCCGGGATCATCTTCCTTTTATAGTAGTCAGTCAGATAACTGACGTGGAGTCTGTAGTCAACTTCTTTTCTTTTAAGATTTAACAGTTTGTAATATATATTAATAGGTACCTCATCGATCCCGTCTGGTTCACATAATTGTAATATCCTTGCAGCATCATCGTCTGTGAAAGCGAATGTAGCCTCTTCATCTCTGTCAATGCCAAGTTTCTGTGGGCTCGGTGCTGGTGCGCAACCGGCTGAGGTGTGTCAGCGGCGTGTGATCTGATTGGCCCCTGCTGGGGGCGGGTTCGCCCCTTTTTAAAGGATGACTTCGCGGCTATTTCCACTTATGATTCTGTCACTCTGGGAGTACTACGCGGACGTTGTGTTCCGCATGAGTTAAGGTAAGAAGGGCTATGGCTCAAGTTGTGGCTCTTTAACCCTACACGCTAACTATGGTTGCTATCATGTGAGCTTATTGTAATGGCTAAGTGTTTCACTGACACGCTGCGGTTCACAGCAGTGGTAGAATGGATATTAGCTTGGCGCAGGTTGTAGTTCTTTAACATTTAAGGCTTACGGTGGCTGTTATCGTGTGAGCTAACTATTATGGCTAAGTGTTTTACTGAGACGCCTCTGATAATGGTAGTGAGCTAACTATTGTGGCTTAGGCCTAGATTTAGAGTTCGGCGGTAGCCGTCAAAACCAGCGTTAGAGGCTCCTAACGCTGGTTTTGGGCGCCCGCTGGTATTTGGAGTCAGTGATTAAAGGGTCTAACGCTCACTTTACAGCCGCGACTTTTCCATACCGCAGATCCCCCTACGCCATTTGCGTAGCCTATCTTTTCAATGGGATCTTCCTAACGCCGGTATTTAGAGTCGTTTCTGCAGTGAGCGTTAGAGCTCTAACGACAAGATTCCAGCCGCCTGAAAATAGCAGGAGTTAAGAGCTTTCTGGCTAACGCCGGTTTATAAAGCTCTTAACTACTGTACCCTAAAGTACACTAACACCCATAAACTACCTATGTACCCCTAAACCGAGGTCCCCCCACATCGCCGCCACTCGATTAAAAATTTTAACCCCTAATCTGCCGACCGCCACCTACGTTATACTTATGTACCCCTAATCTGCTGCCCCTAACACCGCCGACCCCTGTATTATATCTATTAACCCCTAACTTGCCCCCCACAACGTCGCCGCAAGCTACTTAAAATAATTAACCCCTAATCTTCCGACCGCAAATCGCCGCCACCTACGTTATCCCTATGTACCCCTAATCTGCTACCCCTAACATCGCCGACCCCTATGTTATATTTATTAACCCCTAATCTGCCCCCCACAACGTCGCCGACACCTACCTACACTTATTAACCCCTAATCTGCCGAGCGGACCTGAGCGCTACTATAATAAAGTTATTAACCCCTAATCCGCCTCACTAACCCTATCATAAATAGTATTAACCCCTAATCTGCCCTCCCTAACATCGCCGACACCTACCTTCAATTATTAACCCCTAATCTGCCGACCGGAGCTCACCGCTATTCTAATAAATGTATTAACCCCTAAAGCTAAGTCTAACCCTAACACTAACACCCCCCTAAGTTAAATATAATTTTTATCTAACGAAATAAATTAACTCTTATTAAATAAATAATTCCTATTTAAAGCTAAATACTTACCTGTAAAATAAATCCTAATATAGCTACAATATAATTTATAATTATATTATAGCTATTTTAGGATTAATATTTATTTTACAGGCAACTTTGTAATTATTTTAACCAGGTACAATAGCTATTAAATAGTTAAGAACTATTTAATAGTTACCTAGTTAAAATAATAACAAATTTACCTGTAAAATAAATCCTAACCTAAGATATAATTAAACCTAACACTACCCTATCAATAAAATAATTAAATAAACTACCTACAATTACCTACAATTAACCTAACACTACACTATCAATAAATTAATTAAACACAACTGCTACAAATAAATAAAATTAAATAAACTATCTAAAGTACAAAAAATAAAAAAGAACTAAGTTACAGAAAATAATAAAATATTTACAAAGATAAGAAAAATATTACAACAATTTTAAACTAATTACACCTACTCTAAGCCCCCTAATAAAATAACAAAGCCCCCCAAAATAAAAAATTCCCTACCCTATTCTAAAATACAAATATTAAAAGCTCTTTTACCTTACCAGCCCTGAACAGGGCCCTTTGCGGGGCATGCCCCAAGAATTTCAGCTCTTTTGCCTGTAAAAAAAAACATACAATACCCCCCCCCAACATTACAACCCACCACCCACATACCCCTAATCTAACCCAAACCCCCCTTAAATAAACCTAACACTACCCCCCTGATGATCTTCCTACCTTGTCTTCACCATGCCAGGTTCACCGATCCGTCCTGGCTCCAAGATCTTCATCCAACCCAAGCGGGGGCTAGACATCCACTGAAGAAGTCCAGAAGAGGGTCCAAAGTCTTCCTCCTATCCGGCAAGAAGAGGACATCCGGACCGGCAAACATCTTCTCCAAGCGGCATCTTCTATCTTCTTCCATCCGATGACGACCGGCTCCATCTTGAAGACCTCCAGCGCGGATCCATCCTCTTCTTCCGACGACTAGACGACGAATGACGGTTCCTTTAAGGGACGTCATCCAAGATGGCGTCCCTCGAATTCCGATTGGCTGATAGGATTCTATCAGCCAATCGGAATTAAGGTAGGAATTTTCTGATTGGCTGATGGAATCAGCCAATCAGAATATAGTTCAATCCGATTGGCTGATCCAATCAGCCAATCAGATTGAGCTCGCATTCTATTGGCTGTTCCGATCAGCCAATAGAATGCGAGCTCAATCTGATTGGCTGATTGGATCAGCCAATCGGATTGAACTTGATTCTGATTGGCTGATTCCATCAGCCAATCAGAAAATTCCTACCTTAATTCCGATTGGCTGATAGAATCCTATCAGCCAATCGGAATTCGAGGGACGCCATCTTGGATGACGTCCCTTAAAGGAACCGTCATTCGTCGTCTAGTCGTCGGAAGAAGAGGATGGATCCGCGCTGGAGGTCTTCAAGATGGAGCCGGTCGTCATCGGATGGAAGAAGATAGAAGATGCCGCTTGGAGAAGATGTTTGCCGGTCCGGATGTCCTCTTCTTGCCGGATAGGAGGAAGACTTTGGACCCTCTTCTGGACTTCTTCAGTGGATGTCTAGCCCCCGCTTGGGTTGGATGAAGATCTTGGAGCCAGGACGGATCGGTGAACCTGGCATGGTGAAGACAAGGTAGGAAGATCATCAGGGGGGTAGTGTTAGGTTTATTTAAGGGGGGTTTGGGTTAGATTAGGGGTATGTGGGTGGTGGGTTGTAATGTTGGGGGGGGGGTATTGTATGTTTTTTTTTACAGGCAAAAGAGCTGAAATTCTTGGGGCATGCCCCGCAAAGGGCCCTGTTCAGGGCTGGTAAGGTAAAAGAGCTTGTAATATTTGTATTTTAGAATAGGGTAGTGAATTTTTTATTTTGGGGGGCTTTGTTATTTTATTAGGGGGCTTAGAGTAGGTGTAATTAGTTTAAAATTGTTGTAATATTTTTCTTATGTTTGTAAATATTTTATTATTTTCTGTAACTTAGTTCTTTTTTATTTTTTGTACTTTAGATAGTTTATTTAATTTTATTTATTTGTAGCAATTGTGTTTAATTAATTTATTGATAGTGTAGTGTTAGGTTAATTGTAGGTAATTGTAGGTAGTTTATTTAATTATTTTATTGATAGGGTAGTGTTAGGTTTAATTATATCTTAGGTTAGGATTTATTTTACAGGTAAATTTGTTATTATTTTAACTAGGTAACTATTAAATAGTTCTTAACTATTTAATAGCTATTGTACCTGGTTAAAATAATTACAAAGTTGCCTGTAAAATAAATATTAATCCTAAAATAGCTATAATATAATTATAATTTATATTGTAGCTATATTAGGATTTATTTTACAGGTAAGTATTTAGCTTTAAATAGGAATCATTTATTTAATAAGAGTTAATTTATTTCGTTAGATAAAAATTATATTTAACTTAGGGGGGTGTTAGTGTTAGGGTTAGACTTAGCTTTAGGGGTTAATACATTTATTAGAATAGCGGTGAGCTCCGGTCGGCAGATTAGGGGTTAATAATTGAAGGTAGGTGTCGGCGATGTTAGGGAGGGCAGATTAGGGGTTAATACTATTTATGATAGGGTTAGTGAGGCGGATTAGGGGTTAATAACTTTATTATAGTAGCGCTCAGGTCCGCTCAGCAGATTAGGGGTTAATAAGTGTAGGCGGCGACATTGTGGGGGGCAGATTAGGGGTTAATAAATATAACATAGGGGTCGGCGATGTTAGGGCAGCAGATTAGGGGTACATAGGGATAACGTAGGTGGCGGCGGTTTACGGAGCGGCAGATTAGGGGTTAAAAGTGTAATGCAGGGGTCAGCGATAGCGGGGGCGGCAGATTAGGAGTTAATAAGTGTAAGGTTAGGGGTGTTTAGACTCGGGGTACATGTTAGGGTGTTAGGTGCAGACGTAGGAAGTGTTTCCCCATAGGAAACAATGGGGCTGCGTTAGGAGCTGAACGCTGCTTTTTTGCAGGTGTTAGGTTTTTTTTCAGCTCAAACAGCCCCATTGTTTCCTATGGGAGAATCGTGCACGAGCACGTTTTTGATGCCGGCCGCGTCCGTAAGCAACTCTGGTATCGAGAGTTGCATTTGCGGTAAAAATGCTCTACGCTCCTTTTTTGGAGCCTAACGCAGCATTTGTTTGAACTCTCGATACCAGAGTTAAATTTATGGTGCGGCCAGAAAAAAACCCGCGGAGCGTTAACAGCCCTTTTACCGCCGAACTCTAAATCTAGGCCTTAGTGTTTTACTGACACACTTTTGATTGTGGTTGCGTTAGGATGTAAACTGACCGGGTATGATGCACTTGATCCCTATAGGGCTTTTGGGAGGTTTGTTATTTTAGCGATTAATTTAAGTTATTATGGCCTACTGCCGTCACTATATAGTGGATCGTAATCGGCTTCTCTCACACCGCAATTGCTATTTTCTCTAATGGAGGCGTGATACCAGGCAGGGTGGCCCCTGGGCTGCGCCCACTATGGTACCCATTGATTATCCTGACCGTATTTCCCACATGGGTATGGGCTTAGGACCACACGTATACTGTGTGGATAGATTAATTTTTGTTCTGTCTGGTCGGTATGTTTATTGTTGAATTTGCTTGTGTGTGGATGTGATACAGAATATATCAATCAATATAAACTGATTCCATGAGGAATATGGACTTTATTGCTTGCTTTGTGGTAGATGTGTATACGCTGGAATGTGGGGCTGTTCGTATAATTTTGGGTCTTGGAGTTTCTGCTTTTGGCTCTGATACTATTGAGTCTATTACTCAAATTATTACCATGGTTTTTAACTTTTTATACAAGGTTACAATGATATAAGCCCGCTACTAGATGTTTTACAGCACATCACTGATTAGGGTAGCTCTTATACTAGGTGGTCTATGGTAGTTCCAACTGTGGTTCATTGTGTCACATATTCTTCCATTTTCGCCCTTTTTTCCTTCTATTTTCTGTTTCTTGCTTCTTCTGGCTCTCTTTTCTTTTTTTCACTCCTCCTATGGCAGCTGGATGTTATGGCTTCTTTATTTCAGTTGAAGCCTTTTTAAGTTTCACTTGGGTTATTTTGGTCTTCCCTGGTGGAGGGTCACTCTTTGGTGCATACTTGGATATTGCATTATTGTTATGTTTCTTATCATATTTTTTTGTTTATGCTTTTAGACTATGAAATTTGTCTTGAAGAAGGCCTAAGAAAAGGCCGAAACGTCGACATTGTATTTATGTTACTGCTACAATAAAAAGCTATCTTATGTATGAAGTCCTGTGAGTGCCCTCCATCTCTACTAATATTCTATGCATAACATTTGAGGATTGCACCCAGGCACTGGAAACATTGATGTGGAAGGAGTGCTGGGCCACCGGCTACCACGCATATTTCTTTTCTTTTCAAGAATTGTTCCTATGCACCCCCCTTTATTAGGAGTACCAAGTACACCTTCAGGGCTTTATGCCCCACCATGCTCCCTTGAACTGTTGTTTTTAAAATCACTGTTTGAACAAAGAATATTAGGCTGACCAGGGACTATTTCATTTCTTTCACGTTCTCTATGTCTGGTGTGATCCTTTGATTCCTACCGGACACCTCTCATTATGGAAGATCTTGTGTACAATAGCCAACACTCCTCCCAACTTGGCATTGACAGAGATGAAGAGGCTACATTCACTTTCACAGACGATGATGCGGCAAGGATATTACAATTATGTGAACCAGACGGGATCGATGAGGTACCTATTAATATATATTACAAACTGTTAAATCTTAAAAGAAAAGAAGTTGACTACAGACTCCACGTCAGTTATCTGACTGACTACTATAAAAGGAAGATGATCCTGCGGGGATTCAGGGTAAAGAACTCGCCCACCATTGGCAGGAGTAACCCCGAATTTTGTTGAAAATGGTGCCGGATTGCCAATAAGTGTTCTCTTGATTGGATACTGCTCGTGATAGAGGAGGTGGCAAGACTTAAGGCATCTGTGGCAGATGAATTGGATACCGTGCAGAAGGATAAGGAACAAGTACTAAAAGAAGATGAGACCGAGGACTGGTTGGGCAAGCTGGCATCACAGGTTGATAAGTATAGAAAAGATTTAATCAACTTTAAAAACAAGAAAGTAGCAACTGTTGAGATGGACTATCGTGAAAGAAGGGTCTATCAATGGCTATCAGGCAGAAATGCCCCCTTTAGACAAAGACGTAATGACCGCAGACCACGTACACTGGCTAACACTGTGGACACGAGTGGGGGAGATTCGAGTGAAGCTGAATCCTCTACCAATAATCTGAATACTGTGAAACCACAGGCACAGGTGAAGACAAGATCAAAGAATAAACCACCATTACCGGCAAAAAACGGCAAACCGCCCGCCCCAGATGTAGGCCATACGTCAGAAGAGGCGGGTGGTGGAAGAAAACAGCGAAAAAACTAATGGGCATGGAAAGTGTGGTGATTAACATAAGTAACAGACCTATTGATGAAGATGAAATCAAACTACTCAGCAAGGGTTTAAGCTATGTACCCACCCCACGCGTGGATGTCTTTGACAACTTGGTGGATATACACCGCTTGCAAAGAACATTAAAAATTAAGAACCATTTTAAGAACTCCGCGCCATTGGATAGTGAAAATATATTTGTGACTAAATCTGGGTTCGAACCCAAGAACACGCATCCCACTATCAAGACATTCACCAGTGTCTGTTCCCGGCAAATCTCCAATGAGCTTAGCGATATGGGCACTTGCAGAACAAATTTAGAAAAACAAGAATGGGCAGCCCTACAAAGACTGAAGAAAGATGATTCCATAGTGATCAGACCGGCGGACAAGGGGGGTGCCATTGTTGTGCTCGATTATCAGTACTACAGAGATGAATTATTGGGGCAATTAAACGACAGCACTACCTATAAAAGGTTAACTGCTAATCCTACACTAACCTATAAAAGAAAGTTAGAAGACATTTTGACTTTCACCTTGAACAATGGTTACATTGAACAGACGCTATGGGACTTTCTGGTCCCAGCATTCCCCAGATACCCTATTATTTATTCTATTCCAAAAATCCACAAGGATGCAAGTAAGCTGCCTGGGCGACCAATTGTATCAGCGGTGGGATCATTTTTCCAAAATCTGGCGAAATATATCGACTTTCACCTACAGGGGATTGTAAAGAACACAAGAGCTTTCCTGCAAGATTCGATCCAACTTATCAACCCGCTCAGGGACAGTTCTTTTCCGGCTGATTGCTACCTCATCACCCTTGACGTCAACAGCCTCTACACCATCATCCCACATGATCTTGGTGTGGAGGCTGTGAGACAGTCATTTATGAAATCTGATGAATACCTAGGTCCTCCTGTCGAAATCCTACTGGACTGGTTAATGATGTGCTTGACACACAACTATTTCCGATTTGAGGAATACTTCTATCTCCAGATGGTAGGGACGGCCATGGGGTCCAGTCTGGCCCCGTCTTACGCGAACCTGTTCATGGCATGGTTCGAAGATAAATACGTGTTCAGCCAAAATAACTCAAACCTATTACTATACCGCAGGTATATAGATGACCTGCTGGTCATCTGGGGCGGAACAGCAGGAGAACTGGAGACATGGATTAATACCCTTAATGATTTTCTGATCCCAGTCAAGTTTAAACATGAGATAAGCAGTAAGAGGATACACTTTCTAGACCTATGCATTTTCAAATCTGAGGGAGCAGGGGAATGTAAACTGAATACGACTTTGTATTCCAAGCCCACTGATAGAAATACACTATTACAATTTACTAGTTACCACCCACCTCAACTCAAAAAGGGTATTGTTAAATCCCAACTGATGCGTGTCATGCGTAACAACTCTGACCATGAGATGATGCTGCTCCAACTCGAGGAAATGAGAACTAAATTCCTCAACAGAGGCTATAATCCAATGATGGTGCAAAAAACACTTGAAGAGGTGAAGCAGCAGGAGCGGAGTTGCCTAGTGGCCAGAGGATTGGGCAGAGACCCTACTACAAGTGAACCCACCCTGAACTTGGTCACTAGGTTCACCCCAGCTACAGGTGCACTACGAAAGGTTATCCACAGGAACTGGCCACTTATAAGTGGAGATAAATCACTACCATTTAAAGAAAACCCTCCTCCTAGGGTGGTACATAAAAGTGGAAGTCTCAAGTCGTATCTAATGAAAACTGACCCTTGGAAAAAAGAAAGAACTTGGCTAAAACCCCTTAAAAATGGATGTTATAAGTGTGGGAGCTGCGTGACCTGCAGCTCCCTCATTACTGGTGAACGATTCCACCATCCTACCACCAATAAGAGCTTTGTGATAAGGCACAGACTGACTTGTACATCTGATTTTGTGGTTTATCTACTGTCTTGCCCATGTGGATGGTTTTATGTGGGCAAAACCATCACCCCGTTTCGGGAGAGACTAGCCAATTATAAGAGTGCCATTAGAGCAGCCCTGAAAGATGGCCACTCGGACCAGCCTGTGGCAAAACATTTCCTGGAGCAACAACATGCAGTATCTAGCCTTAGGGCTATGCTCATTGATAGGGTGGCCCCCTTGAAACGGGGGGGCGACAGGAATACAGAACTCCTCAGGAATGAAGCCAGATGGATTCATAGACTGAACGCTCTTGCTCCAAATGGCTTAAATGCTAGCATTGACTACGCTTTATTTTTCTGATGATCTTATTGTAATTGTTATCCATTTATTGTCCTCCTGCTAAGTCTGGTTATCTTAACATTTCTAGCCAGGTATCGGCACCTGTTCACTTATTTCTTGCTTTTCTTCTCTGAAAACACTCCTCCTGTTGGACGTATATCACATTGGGTGATGGGTCTCATTGGTTTACCTCTACTCTAAGGTTTCTGCTCTGGGTGTGGGTTTAGGATCTAAACCACTGTATCTGATGGACCTGTTGATCGGATTAGTATGTCTTTTACGGATATGTAGTTAAGTCATAGGTGTTCTATGACACAATATTGCCCACTTATTTGGTTGTAGACTTGGTTGGTCTCCTGGATCCTTTTGATCTTTGGTTTGGGGATTCAACCCCCCCCCCCTTAGGGCATCCCATATTTGTGTCGCTGTACACTAGGGCTACAAGTCTGACATGGTATGCCAAACATATGGCCGGAGTATGTTTAGTACTTTGCCTACACAGTTACTCCGGTCATCTCAATTATGTGTTAAAGGGTGGTTTTGGGTTACTCTTTTGAGGTTATGTTTTTGTTTTAGTAGTAGGACACCTGGGGTGTGGGTGACACCTGGCCCCTCTAATTGCAGCAGCCAGGGGATGTCCTCGCTCTATGAGTTGTACTCCTGTAGGAGATATTTGCGTGTACCGATGTGGCTTACCCTTTAACATGACGCTTAGGGGACTGTTGGCATGGGTTATGATTTGTGCATCTTGTGCGATGTTTGCCACTAATTCCAAGCGTGGGGAGTGTTTCTGTGGGCTCGGTGCTGGTGCGCGACCGGCTGAGGTGTGTCAGCAGCGTGTGATCTGATTGGCCCCTGCTGGGGGCGGGTTCGCCCCTTTTTAAAGGATGACTTTGCGGCTATTTCCCACTTATGATTCTGTCACTCTGGGAGTACTACGCGGACGTTGTGTTCCGCATGAGTTAAGGTAAGAAGGGCTATGGCTCAAGTTGTGGCTCTTTAACCCTACACGCTAACTATGGTTGCTATCATGTGAGCTTATTGTAATGGCTAAGTGTTTCACTGACACGCTGCGGTTCACAGCAGTGGTAGAATGGATATTAGCTTGGCGCAGGTTGTAGTTCTTTAACATTTAAGGCTTACGGTGGCTGTTATCGTGTGAGCTAACTATTATGGCTAAGTGTTTTACTGAGACGCCTCTGATAATGGTAGTGAGCTAACTATTGTGGCTTAGTGTTTTACTGACACACTTTTGATTATGGTTGCGTTAGGATGTAAACTGACAGGGTATGATGCACTTGATCCCTATAGGGCTTTTGGGAGGTTTGTTATTTTAGCAGTTAATTTAAGTTATTATGGCCTACTGCCGTCACTATATAGCGGATTGTAATCGGCTTCTCTCACACCGCAATTGCTATTTTCTCTAATGGAGGCGTGATACCAGGCAGGGTGGCCCCTGGGCTGCGCCCACTATGGTACCCATTGATTATCCTGACCGTATTTCCCACATGGGTATGGGCTTAGGACCACACGTATACTGTGTGGATAGATTAATATTTGTTCTGTCTGGTCGGTATGTTTATTGTTGAATTTGCTCGTGTGTGGATGTGATACAGAATATATCAATCAATATAAACTGATTCCATGAGGAATATGGACTTTATTGCTTGCTTTGTGGTAGATGTGTATACGCTGGAATGTGGGGCTGTTCATATAATTTTGGGTCTTGGAGTTTCTGCATTTGGCTCTGATACTATTGAGTGTATTACTCAAATTATTACCATGGTTTTTAACTTTTTATACAAGGTTACAATGATATAAGCCCGCTACTAGATGTTTTACAGCACATCACTGATTAGGGTAGCTCTTATACTAGGTGGTCTATGGTAGTTCCAACTGTGGTTCATT
Source organism: Bombina bombina (assembly GCF_027579735.1). Lineage (NCBI taxonomy): Eukaryota > Metazoa > Chordata > Amphibia > Anura > Bombinatoridae > Bombina > Bombina bombina. Next base: position 917,978,285 of record NC_069503.1, read on the forward strand.
GTGTCACATATTCTTCCATTTTCGCCCTTTTTTCCTTCTATTTTCTGTTTCTTGCTTCTTCTGGCTCTCTTTTCTTTTTTTCACTCCTCCTATGGCAGCTGGATGTTATGGCTTCTTTATTTCAGTTGAAGCCTTTTTAAGTTTCACTTGGGATATTTTGGTCTTCCCTGGTGGAGGGTCACTCTTTGGTGCATACTTGGATATTGCATTATTGTTATGTTTCTTATCATATTTTTTTGTTTATGCTTTTAGACTATGAAATTTGTCTTGAAGAAGGCCTAAGAAAAGGCTGAAACGTCGACATTGTATTTATGTTACTGCTACAATAAAAAGCTATCTTATGTATGAAGTCCTGTGAGTGCCCTCCATCTCTACTAATATTCTATATATATATATATATACAGTTTTGTGCCCTTCCCAGTCAAACATCTTGTCATATACAATATCCCTTTAAAACCCTTTTAAAACATTTTTTTCTATAGAACAATACTATTTTTTATTAAAATGTATAAAGGGTAATACTTTATTACTTATACATATAACTTGTATTATAACCCTTACGCTTTACTTCAGATCTCAGATCGCACTAGAAAAAAATATGAATTGGATTAGTATACAGAAGGGAACATTTAAATGGGGGAAAAATCCATGTAATATGTGCAGGGGTGGAGCTACCATTGGTTCAGCAGGTGCAGAGGCACCAGAGCCCAAATGCTTGGGGGCCCAGTATATACATGATTGTGTGCAGAATTTGTACAATTCTAATGCAGGGGAGCCTATCTATATATCTATCTTATTGCTATTACTTACCCTTATATTACCTTTGGAGGCAGCATAAAAATGTTTGCACCAGGGCCCTATGTCGAGTAGGTCCACTACTAAGTACACGTGAAACTCGAAAAATTAGAATATCGTGCAAAAGTTAAATTATTTCACAAATACAACTTAAAAAGTGAAATTAATATATGAGATAGACTCATTACATCCAAAACAAGGAAGTTCAAGCCATGATTTGTCATAATTGTGATGATTATGGTTTACAGCTCATGAAAACCCCAAATCCACAATCTCAGAAAATTAGAATATTGTGAAAAGGTGCAACATTCTAGGCTCAAAGTGTCCCACTCTAATCAGCTAATTAGGCCATAACACCTGCAAAGGGTTACTGAGCCTTTAAATGGTCTCTCAGTCTGGTTCAGTAGGAATCACAATCATTGGAAAGACTGCTGACCTGACAGTTGTTCAGAAAACAATCATTGACACCCTCCATAAGAAGGGAAACCCTCAAAAGGTAATTGCAAAAGAAGTTGTATGTTCCCAAAGTGCTGTATCAAAGCACATTAATAGAAAGTTATGTGGAAGGGAAAAGTGTGGAAGAAAGAGGTGCAAAAGCAGCAGGGATTACCTCAGCCTGGAGAGGATTGTCAGGAAAAGGCCATTCAAAAGTGTTCGGGACTTTCACAAGGAGTGGACTGAGGCTGGAGTCAGTGCATCAAGAGCCACCACACACAGACGGGTCCTGGACATGGGCTTCAAATGTCGTATTCCTCTTGTCAAGCCACTACTGAACAACAAACAACATCAGAAGCGTCTTACCTGGGCTAAAGAAAAACAGACCTGGTTTGTTGCTCAGTGGTCCAAAGTCCTCTTTTCTGATGAGAGCAAATTTTGCATCTCATTTGGAAACCAAGGACCCAGAGTATGGAGGAAGAATGGAGAGGCACACACTGCAAGATACTTGAAGTCCAGTGTGAAGTTTCCACAGTCTGTGTTGATTTGGGGAGCCATGTCATCTGCTGGGGTTGATCCACTGTGCTTCATTAAGTCCAGGGTCACCGCAGCCATCTACCAGGAGATTTTGGAGCACTTCCTGCTTCCTTCCGCAGACGAACTCTATGGGGATGCTGACTTCATTTTCCAGCAGGACTTGGCACCTGACCACACTGCCAAAAGCACCAAAACCTGGTTCAATGACCATGGGATTACTGTGCTTGATTGGCCAGCAAACTCACCTGACCTGAACCCCACAGAGAATCTATGGGGCATTGCCAAGAGAAAGATGAGAGACATGAGACCGAACAATGCAGAAGAGCTGAAGGCCACTATTGAAGCATCCTGGTCTTACATAACACCTCAGCAGTGCCACAGGCTGATAGCTTCTATGCCACACCGCATTGAGGCAGTAATTGCTGCAAAAGGGGCCCAAACCAAGTACTAAGAACATACAGTATGCATGTTTATACTTTTCAGAGGTCCGATATTGTTCTATGTAAAATCCTTGATTTATTGATTGCATGTAATAGTCTAATTTTCTGAGATTGTGGATTTGGGGTTTTCATGAGCTGTAAGCCATAATCATCACAATTATGACAAATCACGGCTTGAACTATCTTGCTTTGCATGTAATGAATCTATCTCATATATTAGTTTCACCTTTTAAGTTACATTAGTGAAATAAATGAACTTTTGCACGATATTCTAATTTTTCATCTGTATGTGTAGTTATGTACTTTGAAGGCAGTCCAAGGCATGTAATATTGAATCTAGGTGTATCTGTGATTCAACTTACATTATTTATTTAGCTGTGGATGTAACCTTCTTTATGTAGGGCACACAAAAAGGAAAGTTAGAAAGTTAGAGCTAGGACCTTTAAAAACATATGTAATATCCCACATATGTGACCTAGCTTCCTTAGAAATACGAAGGATGTCTCTCTGATAATACACAGAGTATATTATACCCCAGATTCAAAAATAAATCAAAATGTTATCCTATTCATTGCAGAGGGGCTACCTTAGAGACATTTCAGAGGAGGGTTGAGCAGGAGCTAACCACACTATATCAGACAACTACAGCAGGAAGAAGTTATTTAAATAAGGAAGAAAAAGCTGTTCTTAAACCATTAAAGGACAATACCGAACTAGTAAAAAGAAATGCAGATTAAGAGGGGTTGGTGGTAGTTATGTCTAGGTCACAGTTCATTTCAGAGGCAGAAAGACAATTACACAATGAATCGCAATATACACAATTACATGGGGACCCCAAGTTAAAATTTAAGAGGGAATTTAAACATATCTTGGACAATGGCAAAGAGATTGGATTCATTGATGGGACTACCTGTGACTTCCTCCTAGTGGACAATCCAATTACACCAATTTTTAATCACTTACCAAAAGTGCATAAGTCCTTGGAGGGGGTCACAGGTAGACCCATAGTGAGTGGTATAGGGTCCCTTTAGGAACGCCTTTCACAGTGGTTGGATATTATTCTACAACCTTTGGTTTCCAATTTGATGAGTTTTCTACAGGACACAACACATGTACTGAATTTGATGCAAACAATGAGTTGGGATGTCAGTGATATCTGTCAAGAGATATTCCTCCATTCCCCATAACAAGGGTCTGGAGGTATTATCATTCTTTCTTAATAGGGATACTAGTTATCCTAGGGAGTATGTACTGTTTATATTGAAGACAGTCAAGTTCCTTCTGACTCATAACTACTTCTCCTTTGAGGGGGTCTTCTATCGCCAGAGATGCGGGACGGCGATGGGTTTGCACCATCCTACTCCAACCTCTTTATGGGGTGGTGGGAGCTGTCCCGCATCTTTGGAGAAGAGAACCCCTTCAGGAGTAATATACGCTTTTACAATCGTTATATAGATGACTTGCTCCTAGTGTGGAGGGGAGAGGAAGAGTTCTTTAACATTTATTGATTGGTTAGATTCCAATGATTTCGGACTTGAATTCACATTTAAATATAGTAAAACAAGCATCACTTTCCTGGATCTTGCTCTGAAGGGCGTACCCAGGGAAGGAGTTGTAACCGAGGTTTTCAAGAAACCAATTACGGGCAATACTCTTCTCCATGCCAGGAGCAGTCATCCAAAACAAGTTTTTCATTCAGTGGCAAGAGGACAGTTCACTAGACTCAAAAGAAATTGTACCACATAAAGACAATACAAGGCACATGCGAACCTGTTAGAAATAGATTTGAGAGATAGAAGTTATAAGAAGGACATTATCCTGAAGGCAAGAAGTGAGGTAGTACAATAAACATAGTAAATCTTTCTATGCCAAAAAAGGAGCATTCTTTGTACCAACTAAAGCGAGCAATACCATCAAATTTGTGGAATTGTGCAGAAGCATTTCAGCTTGTTAGCTGCGGATGACTCCTTAGCCGGTACTATAAAACAAGGTTGCAAATGCTCATTTAGGAGAGGTATAACAATAGGGAACATTTTAGCACCCACACAGCTGAAGCCTAAGAAAAAGGAAGAAGGGAGCTTGTGGCTTAGATTTAAAGGCGTATATAGATGTAGCAATCCTACATGTAAAGCATGTGATCACCTCTTACCTGGGGATGGTTTTAAGAGCACGGTTACCAACCAAGCGTAATATCACAGAACTTGTTTAATTAGCAGATCTATATATGCTATATATCTAGTGGGTTGTACAATTTGCCAATTGCAGCACGGTGCTTTAACAACCAGAAATGTGTGTTTGCGTATCAGGGAGCACCTCACTAATATAAAATCTGGTACTTTAACCACCCCTCTGATACAGCATTTTAATAGAATACACAATAAGAATCCATCTAGTTTTAGATGAACTATAATCGAAACTGTGAATTTTGGAAAAAGAGGGGGTTATAGAGACCCGTTATTAGCCAAAAGGGAGGTATTCTGGATATTCCAGTTACAGACCAGACAACCAAAAGGTCTCAATTCAGAATATGACCCTATTAACTTTTGGAATTATAATAGTGACAAATATACCTTTAATGTTTGGTTAAGGGTATTGTTCCTTTGCATTTATAGTTCACAGTGTATTAAAAGCATAGTATAGTTTACCAGTGAATAATATATCACTCTTTGGAAATTTCTTTGGGGGACATCTGTATATTGATAGGGACTAAAAAACATCTAGAATATAATATGCTGTATAATACCAAGTATCACCAGAGCATATATGTGCAGCATATTGCCCTTCTTGCAATATATGCTAAAGGAAATTAAGTAAAGTAATTTAGTATTGAAGGGGAAGGTATGTTTATATACTTTAGAAATCATTTTATTTATATTAAGTAGGATGTTATAGACTATTGGAGCATCATAAGAATATAAATGGTGACTTCAAGTGTTGTAAGAGTGTTACAATAATTAATTAAATGATTTATTTATACAAGATTAAACTGGCCCAAGATTAAACCTATATTGTCATAATTGAACATGTAGAATATATTGCAGCAGAATTGTATAATAGAATTAATTATAGATTGTATATGTACAGGATTGTATTAAGGATGTACTGTAGCTTTAAAGCTAATTGAAGAGACCGGCCTATTTCAGTGTAATATGGTAAAGAACCAATAGGCTGTTACTACCCTTTTTAAATAGTATGTATGTCTTGGGGAAGACCAAGCCAGCTATGAGTATGGCGTATAGCCAAAACGCGTAAGCTGTGTTCCTGACTTGGGCTTTGTAATTGCTATATCACACTTTTAATCTACATGAAATAAAAATGAAGTTGTATCTAACATTGCTCCTCCCGTATTCCTTTTATACCCATATGTTTGAAAAACATAGTGCATCTCATAATTTTTTAGAACATCATGCGAATATTCCTAAGTCACTTAAATTTCAGATCACCGATTGAATTCCCCTACATTTCATAAAAGGCTGTTAAAATTAAGACAGCAAGAGACATTTTGGATACACAATTTGGGGGGTTTACATCCTAAGGGTCTTAATATTGTTTGGGATGATTGGCAGGTCCTTCTCTAGCATGAATAGTCATTGGTATCACTGAAATTGCATCAGAAAAAATGGAGATTGCGGCTCCAGGATGGTGTAATCATGGAGGTTACTAATACAAAGGACTTGCAAAGTTGTGACATGCTTCTTAACTTTTATACTGAGTAAGTGCAGATATTGTGTGCTGTTTTTTTGTGCTAAATATATTTTACTTGAAAAAAATGTTTAAATAAAATAAAGGAAAATAAACACAAGATAACTTTGCCAGCATTAAAAAAAAACAAGTTAGGACTCCACAGGGGCAATAGTCTTGATGAATTCTGCATGCTGGGCCGAGAAGTAGGTCCATGCTTTTAAAATGCCCCAAAACCTTCATGGCCAGCCACTTGCTCTTTCTAATGAGTCTACTGTACAATAAAAACTTACATGCAAATATTTTACAATTTACATACAATGTTTTGCAAAAGCATTTCCAAAGTGTTGTGGCTGTAATTATTGTTTTGTGATGTTGCTAGTTGTACTTGTTTGACACGTGTCATATCAGGTTTTATGCACCTCATACAACTACAAATGTTAATGGCAGGAACATGATCTCACCTTTACAAGAAGTCCCCTTAGCAACTTCAAGAGCATCTATGAATCAAGGTGATTCTCTTTAAAAAAAAAATCTCGGATGCTCATCAAATCTTTGACATGTGTTTAGACTGAACAAATGCAACCTACATTTATTGCATTAATAGCACCAGGATTCAGGTTAACATTTGTCTACTCTTTGAATGTTATATATTCAAATCCCTGAGCTCAGGTCAATTTTTATCTTCCAAACTCAGCTCAACAGCTGATTGCAAACAAAATCTCATTGTATTTTCTTCTACTTTTGGTGGCATCAAGTAAATCAAAATAATAATTAAATTAAAGATTCACCAATGACATGTGCATTAAAAAATATGTCTGGCGGTCTAAAATGAAAATAAGTTAAGAATCGTTGCACTAGATGATTTATAATATGTCAGTCTCCATAATTGGAAACTCAATTAAGCTAATCAAGATCTACACTGAATTTATGCTATTTTTATTTTTCATCAAAAAGCCTTCTCATATTAAAAAGTAAATTATCAATAAGGAAAGAAATATAAAAAATGTCATTGCTACAGTTTTTCATGAAAATGAAGTTAAAATTGACTAAGTCTGGTTCATAAATAAATGTGTAGATAAATTCAGATTCCCATGTCGGTATCACTGTCAAATTATTGCTTATTTTATTATGACTAAATAAAAAATAGATTTTTTTTTAAAACTGACCAGAATATATGTAAGATGGATAGACATGTACTCCTTTTTGCCGCTGTTTCTTCGGCCTCAGAATATTATATATTTTTTTAACTTAAAGTAACAACAGATGTGAGTTTAGATGTAGCATTGACATATGTCAGGCTCTGACCTCATCTGCCATCTTACATCACATTTGATATGCCTTTGCATAGTGCGGATTTACCCTCTTCTGCCATGACTAATTCACGTCATGTCACGTCAATAATGACGTGACATAACTGGACACATCAGCACCTGCTGCAGGCCATAACTTCTTAAATCTATGACAAATAGAATAATTGTGTTTATTCCCCTTGTTTTTCTTTCTTAACTTCAGCAAAACAGAATTAAACCCTTTGCAGAACAGTACAAAAATATAATCAAAGGGTTAATCTAATCCTTTTGTGATGCAGTGAGACAGAGAACAAGACAAAACAAATCTGTGATCTGGAACTTCCTGATCACCCATTTAGGATGGAATAATGAGAAGTACATGAGTGTGAAATTACGTGCCCTCTGAGTCAAGTAAATGGTCCTACTGGTGCATGACCTTGAAATGAGGGGAAGAAAACATCACCTGATCCACAATTAGACCTGAAGAAATAAAAACCGAGGGGGGAACTCATCTCAACCTTATCAAATGTCAAGAATATGAAGCTACCAATTACGAAATAAACCAAAGCAAACAGATAAACCATTAGTATATTTTAAATGAATCCATAATAAATGTGTTTTAACAGGAAAAGGTTACATATATATTTGCAGAATGTATAAATTACAGTGATAGTTGTAAGATTTGTCTGTTCAATTTTCTTTTTTTCCCCTGAATTATTGTTAAGAGGTGATTTCTAGTCTTTGCTACTTAACATGACAGTATTACTAAGGATTTATCAAGAGGCCATCTGTCGAATTTGTTTTAAAAAAAAATGTAAAACAGATGAAAAGGAAAGAGCAAGACAGACTCAGGGCCAGAGAAAGATGGATGTGGAAGCATTTGTGTCAGTATATAAATTACAACTGAAGTGGTATGGAATAAATTACTTTCTATTAAAATGTATTTTAAAAGTCATTTGCCTTTTGCACTTAAATAAATAAGATTAAATGCATAAGAAATGTTACTACGAAGTCTCTAGTATAAATAAATTACGCTAAATTATATGACATGACCTGTAATCATTTTAATAAAAAATACATTTTGCAATATGAAAAAACAAAAAAAAATAATTTTAGTTTAAATATTTAAAACTTATTTAAATGCTAAATAGTTTAGGTGTCCATTTATTTTTGCTTTACTGGTTAGTCCAAAAATCTATAAAAACTCAAAGGGCCAGATTACAAGTAGAGCACAAAAATATGTGTGCTACTGTGAGCTATTATAGCTCAAGTTAAATCAACAGAGCTTTTATTTGAAGGTATTTTTTATTGCTCAAGTGAAAGTCTAGGGTTCACTAACATATGGATGTCAGTGTGAATGCACTAAATCCCTTACATCATAGACTTCTATGTGGACACGCTGAAAAACTCATAATGGCTGTCGCTCAAGTGTTAAACCGGTGTGCTAAACTTCTGAAATAGTGGAGTTCTTCACTTAGTATAGAATGTGATGCACGGAAATATGTTAAAACACTGCACACATACATACATAGGAATACATCTACATAATCACAACCTGTACATTGATGTAATAGAAAAGCTTTCTGTTTAAATATAATCTTTTGATGATTAAGGGCTAGGTTACAAGTGAAGCACTAACGTATAAAACATGATACAAAGAAATATCGCAACCACTCTATCTTGAGCTCATATTACAAGTTGTAAGTAAATTTGCGCTCGCCAGGTTAACATGACTAAAAACCTTGTGTACAGAGTTATGGCAAAAATTAAAGTTGCACTAAACACAATATAAATACAATAAAAATACATGAACACTAATATACATTATCTAATAAAAATTATACATATAGCTATTAATAAAAAAAATATAAGTATTCATCAAAAGCATATAGTATATGATAAGGTGTTTGCAAAGGGATAAAATTGTATATAATAATAATATAATAAAAACAATAAGTGAAAGGTTAAAGACTCACAAGAAAACCCAATGAGCCTGTACACCTAGGAGGCGTTATATGAAGAGAGCAAAAACAGATGTGGCTAATTGTACAAAAAACAGAAAAGGAACGGGCCCTCACCCCTCCTTATTGTTTGAAAATGTCAAGCCAAGAGTCGGAAACAAATACAGTGCAAACTGTTATGCAAAAAAGTGGTCACCATTCAGCTTCGGTGCCATAGAGAAAATGTTGTCAGTTTATGTAGTTAACACAATACAGTCTCAAATATTACAGTATTGTTAATAAAATCTTCCTTTAAGAACTTTCAATCACTGTAATAGTTCTGCAATATACTCACGAGAATCACCCTCAATCGTATGAGATTGTCAGGGTGCCAGGAATCAGACTGAGACGCGAAGTGCAAAAATAATCACACCTTTATTGATAGCAAAAAATAATAAAAAGTCCACAAATCAAATAACAAGCCAGGAGTCAACACCAGAGGTGATAGTCAGATGAGCCGAGTCAGGAGCCAAAGTAAATGGTCAGACGAGCCGAGTCAGGAGCCAAAGCTAGTAGTCAGACGAGCCAGAATCAGGAACAAGGAGAACAGCAGAGCCAGGAACAAGCCAGGGATCAGGAACTGGGAGGGTTGTCAGACAGCCAAGTAATACACAGGAACTGGAACTCTCACAAACAGGTCTGAGACAATGCAAGGGCAAAGCATACTGAACAAAGGCCCTTTAAATAATAAGTGATGACATCACAATTCTGAGACTGCAACCTGTCTCACATGGATGATGTACACCAGTCTGGCCATAAAAGGGCATGCAGGAAATGAGCAGCATCACACACTATGCACCAGAGTCAGCAAGAGAGGTGAGTAAAATGGCTGCCAGCAGCACATGGCAAACAAAGCAGGGAAAAAACCCTGACAGAGATAAGAATAGCGTCCAGGGTGGAGGAAATCTCTCTTCCACAGTCAATGTTCCTGATTGGTCTGAATTGGAACATCCCATGTCCAGCTTTCCCTCCGAAATGGATTGCGGTGCACAGTCGATTCATATGAACATTCAAAACACAAGCATAGGAGCCGACATGGGCAAAACTACAGGGGGTGCAGAGGGTGCAACTGCGACTGGGCCCCTAAAATAAAAAAACATTGACCTGCCACTGCCTGCACTGATATCATGTGAGTGTGACATGATGCTTCACTAGTGTCTCTGACTACAGGGGTTAGTGTTTCTGTTTTACCGATTGGTGTTTATGTGTGTGTGTATATGTGTGTATGTATGTATGTATGTGACTGTGTGTGTATTTATGCATGTATGTGTGTGTGTGTATGTTTGTGAAACCAGCAAATTACAGACCTTGTTACTACAGCATGGGGGGCCTGGGGGTAAACAGTGTCACTATACAGTACCACTATATACAGCACGAGGGGGGCTGGACCATGTCACTGACTACTGTGGTATTTATGTATTTACGTATATGTGTATACACGTATATAGATACATATATATATACACATATAAACACATGTATACAAATTGGAGCCTTTTCCACTCAAATACCTGAAAACAGTAAAAATAATTTTTAATAAATATTAATATTTAATAATGTTTTAGTGTGTTTTTACTGTAAATATTTGACATTCCATTGTTCTTCACATAGGGAAAATGGTTCTATATATATATATATATACAGTATATATATATATATATATATATATATATATATATATATATATATATATATATATATATATATATATTGTACATATACCTATTTATATATTTATATATATAACAAACAAAGAACATAGAAAGCGCTGGTTAATAAAATTGGCTAATGCCGCATAAAATACTGTAAATGGTAATATATCAGCTTAACAGTACATGAGCTTAAAAATAGCCTCTTACTGAAACAAAAAATAGAGGTACAGTCTCTCCAGTCTGAATATGTATATACAGTATATATGTACAATAGTCACAAAATATATATATACTCTTATATTTAAAGGGACATTCAACACTTAGTGTGTGCAATTTCTGTCCGAGGACTGGATTCTGATTTGCTTATCAGTTTAAGAAGAAGGCAGCTACGTAATAGTGGGGGGAGTTCGGCATCCATATTGACTGGGTATTAGAGTAGTTAGCGCCGCTGATTAGGACAGAAGCAAGGCGGCAAGGAAGGAGGGGTATAGTGTAGGCGGACCTCCGTTTTTTAATTTACAATATAAAAACATGTTACACTAAGTTTTGAATGTCCCTTTAAGTGTGCATAGATACTCTTTGTTAATCCCCTTTTGGGTGTCCACTTACTTTATATTAACTCAATCAGTATGAGGTAAGTATTAGATGTATCTGATATATCCGCCTTGCACTTGCTCTTGACAGGGGCTTGATTAGGTAGTGATGCCTTTTGTCACTGGTAGAAACTTTCAATCCTTTAACTTCCCAGGCTGGTCACTGTGTGATCTCACCGTTCTGAGCAGCGATGTTTTCAATATCAGGCCCGGTGAGACAGTTACTTAAACCAGTTAATGTGTATCTGCTTCTAACTGACCTCTCCCCATGTTGTTAGAACTTCAAAAGGTTCCTATATCAGCCTACACATCCCCTGCAAAATGCTGCATGCCTCATGATTTCCTTCTCACACCAAGCAGGTGGGATTTTGAGAATCTCCTCCTAATGAAGAAAAGATCTGATTGCTCCCAGTGCTTTAGACAAAAAGAATCCACCCTGCAATGAATAAAAATTCACTTTATATATGAACTTATTTCCTAGTGGAGTGAATGAGATACAATGTAAAACGGAATACAGGAGCTGAGCTTCTCTCCTCTGATAATTTAGATTAAATCTGACTCTGCAGTAGTGCAAGACCACTTATAGACTGTAGATAGGAACATTTGAAGTTCTAACAACATGGGAAGAGGTCAGTTAGAAGCAGATACACATTAACTGGTTTAAGTAACAGTCTCACCGGGCCTGATATGGAAAACCTCGCTGCTCAGAACGGCGAGATCACACAGTGACCAGCCTGGGAAGTTAAAAGATTGAAAGTTTCTACCAGTGACAAAAGGCATCACTACCTAATCAAGCCCCTGTCAAGAGCAAGTGCAAGGTGGATATATCATATACGTCTAATACTTACCTCATACTGATTGAGGTAATTTTAAGTAAGTGGACACCCAAAAGGGGATTAACGAAGAGGATCTACACACATTTAAATATAAGAGTATATATATATATTGTGACTATTGTACATATATATACTGTTTATACACATTCAGACCGGAGAGACTGTACCTCTATTTTTTTGTCTCAATAAGAGGCTATTTTGAAGCTCATGCACTGTTAAGGTGATATATTACCATTTACACTATTTTATGCAGCATTAGCACATTTTATTAACCATTGCTTTCTATGTTCTTTGCTTGTTGTATTACTGTAAAGTGAGATATCTGAGGAATATCTCTTTGCTTTTAGAATTAGCTGCAGGTTGTGTATAAAAGTGCAATAAGATTCCCTAACAATATATATACATTCCTTCTCGTAATGTGATAACCCCCTAATGCCTGATACTTGGAGCGCTCATAGATCTTGGGGGTTTTCTGGCTAGTCCAGGAACCCTACTTGTTTTCAGATATTTTTATATATATACTATATATATATATATATATATATATATATATATATATATATATATATATATATATATATATATATATATATATATATATATATATATATATATATATATATTGAAACTTCTAAACAGAACCAACTATTAGTTCAGTATATATCTTTACCCAGCACAAACCTTGTCGGATTCAATTTATAAATCAAAACAATAACGGTAATAAATCAGTTTATCTAACAGATATTTATTAATGAACATATTGCCACAAGCAGTAAAAAAATAGCGAAAATACCATGTCCACTAGACAAAGTTAGTAATGGGTACCCATAACATATAATAGGGAGCTCCCTGTTAGTTGTAAATCCAGAGATGAATGGCTCATTCAAATTTAACCTCTGTTTCCCACATCCACTGTGTATAGTTATTCCCACTTGTTGTGGGCAACTAGTATGTGTATTCAATGTGCACCCCCACAGCTGTTGTCATGTTAGCTTGCAACTGTTAGTGTGATTATCTTCCAGTTTGTCCCGCAAGTTAAACCTTTGAGCAGTAGGGTTAATGAAGCAAAGTATATATTGCAGAGTCCTTAGTCAAACCCTTTTCCCATTCATAAGTAACGGAACATTCAATACCAGGGAGTAGCGCCTTTCACAGAACTGCTGTTGCAATGATAAATGCTGACAGCGTATGCTGTCATCATTTATCGATTTGCGGGGGACATGGATCGATATAGCGGATCATGTCCTTCCACACAAGGATAAATGGACCCCAATATCTTTACCAGTAAGGGGATTGATAATTATCAACCAAACACAGCAGGACAAAATTAAGACTGGCATTGTAGAATTAATAAGCTAATTAACAAATACTAGAAACTCAACACCACTAGCTTTGACCTGAAAATTCACTAAAATAATTTAGATGAAAGTGCTTATATAAATGTCTTAATGAAAATTTATAATAGCCCAAAGTAAGCTCAAAAAGAGAGGTGCCAGAACTGTTCAAAAGTTGCATGAAATAAGATATGGATGCCCACTATGTCCAACATTATTTGCCCTGCCTATGGAACTCCTAGGCTAGCTGAATGTTTTAAACTACACAGATATATTACATAATGATTCAAAGGTGTCCACAGGAATTAAATAAAAATATAACTTTTATTGGAACCTATTAAAAATAGACTGCATAATTTGCAATCTGTTTAAAATGATGTGGTCTATGTGGAAGCACAAGCTGAGAGCGTTAAACATATCAGACTCGTTGTAAATTATGCGGGCTATTTTTAATATGTTCCAATAAAAGTTATTTTTATTTAATTCTGTGAAAGGCACTAACCTAGAAGAAGCCAGAGGACTCTGCAATCCTGTATATAGCATAGGAGACCAGTCAATACACTCCTCTTTGATTATATAAAATCTGAAGTATACAATCACCCTGTATTTTACCCTAAGGTCATGGTTAACATTATGATGTTGCTAGCAACAAAGACTAAAATACAGTAGATATAATCCACTGTAGGTTTACAATGATAATAAAGTCTGCTGGTAGAAAGGGTGTAATCTTATTTCTGTAGACATCACATTTTCTTTCAAACCAGAATTCAAAAATTAACAAATATATATAAGAAAATAAATGCAAAGAGAGAGAGAGATAAAAACAAGACATTTAATAGAACAGGTTAAATAACATCAATCATGGGTAAGCAGCCACAGACAAGTCGCCTCCAATTTTCATGCCATTGCAATATCCCAGGCGCTGGACTGTGTTTATGATTAATCCCTGGTACCTTGTTTGATCTGGCCTGAGAGTTATTTTGTCCCTACTCCGTTCCCTTGCTGAATACAAAAATCATATTCAATGTGTCCTTCAGAGACTTTGTATTCATAAATTGTACACTTAACTTGAGAAATGACAGTGCTAAAAATAAATACACAGAGCGCCTCCTAAAAGGCTAAGACACTAGTAGTGACAAGATTATTTAAATAAAAAATATATTGAAATTCTATATACTCTATGTGGGGGTGTGCCTAATCTATGCTAGTATGAAAATACATGCACCTATTTAAGCTACACCTATAGGATAGAATAATAACAGCGGCTATAATCTTAAGTTAAGAAGATGAGATAGATCTTCTTTGTTATTAAGACCCTTAGGGTAAAGGCAATCTAAATTGAAAATCCATTTTGATTCAGAAGTTAATAGTTTCTTTTCATAGTTCCCCCCTCTCCAATTGGCTGTAACCAATTGGATACCTATGTAGCTGAGATCTTTTTGTCTTCCCTGATGTTGCTGCGTGAAATGCCGATATAGTGGTGTGTCTACATTTTTATGCTTGATTTTTAAAAGGTGTTCTTTGATTCTGTCTTTCAAAAGTCTGGAGGTCTGGCCTACATATTGTAGACCACAGTTACATTGCATCATATAGATGACCCCCTTACTTGTGCATCTTATTGTATCTTTAATTTCATACTTCACTTTAGAATTGTGTGAAATAAAGTTTCGTGTTTTTATTCCCCTTTCACATGCTTTACAGTTTATACAAGGAAAGAAACCCCTTAGGTTTCTACCAAAGACATCTTTGCTAGTTGTTTTCGGAGTCTTGGGAACACTAGGGGACAATATGTTCTTGAGATTATTGGCTTTCCTGTAAATAAATGTGGGGTTAGGTGGAAGTTTTTCTCCTATAATTTCATCGTCTTTCAGGAGTGGCCAATGTTTTCGGATTATTCTTTCTATTAGATATCTATTTTCGCTATATCCTGTAATGAATGGGACAATAAGAGTATCTTCACTATTGGTTGACAAGCCCATCTTATTTTTGTTTTTATTTTTATATTTCAATAAGTCTCTTCTATCTTTATTCCGGACTTCTTCCATATTTTGGTTTAGGCTATCCTCTTCGTAGCCTCTCTCTAAGAATTTCCCTTTAAGTATTGTTGCTTGTTCTTCCCACTTTTCTGGGTTTGAACAATTTTTCTTAAGGCGAAGAAATTGTCCCTTAGGAATATTGGATTTCCACTTGAAATGATGGCAACTCTCCTGGTGGATATAATTATTACAGTCCACTTCTTTGAAGAACGTGGATGTTTCCAATATTCCATTTTTCACCTCAATTTTCAGGTCTAGAAATGTAATTTCCTTGGCACTGATTTCAAAAGTGAATCTTAAGTTTTTGGTATTATTGTTCATAACCTGTATTGTGTGTAATAGGTCCTCCTTTGTGCCTTTCCATATCATTAAAATGTCATCAATATAGCGTGCATAGAGGACCAGGTCCGCGCTAGCTGGGCAGGATTCCCAAAATATGTGTTCCCACTGCCCCATATATAAATTAGCGTAGCTCGGCGCGAACCTGGTCCCCATCGCTGTGCCACACGTCTGTCTGTAAAAAATACCCTTATGATTAAAATAGTTGTGTGTTAAAATATATTTTATCGCATCAAGAATAAAATTTCTCTGTAATTCTGGTACTTCTTCATCTTTTTTCAGGAAAAGTTCCACCGCCTCTATACCTCCCTCATGGGGTATGCTAGTATAGAGGGATGTGACGTTGCATGTAGCTAATATGTAATTGTCATTCCATTCTATATTATTCAATATGTTCAGAACCTGGGTTGAATCTTTAAGGTAGGATGGTAGTCCCATAACATATCTCTGAAGGTTTCTGTCAACATATTCCGACAGATTGCTTGTCAATGATCCGATGCCTGAAATTATTGGTCTACCCAGTGGGTTCACCAAGGACTTATGTATCTTAGGGAGGTAGTATATTACCGGAGTTATTGGGTCTTTTGTCCCTATATACTTGAACTACTTATCATTCAGTATTCCATTGTTTTTGGCTTCTCCTAAGAGTCTGTCTAACTCCATTTTGTAACCCTCAACCGGGTTCTGTTTCAATACTTCATAAGTTTGGTCATCAGATAAAATTGGATGACATTCTTGATCGTAGTCTTCTTTATTCAGGACAACAATCCCCCCACCCTTGTCCGCTGGTTTGATGACCACATTGTGGTTTTTTTCCAATTTCCTAATGGTGTGCAGTTGTTCTTTAGACAAATTATGTTTGTATTTGTTCAATTTTTTAGGTTTTATATCTCTTATTTCTTTGACTACCATTGTCTCGAATGTTTCAATGGCATTACCCTTACTAGTCACTGGAAAAAAAGACGATTTGGATTTTAGATTGGTGTGTCTATATGGGCTCAACCTTAAATCATTGTTAGCTACATCTATATTTCCATAATAAGATGTATAAGATTCTAAAGGAGATTTTATGAAGTGCCTTTTTAAGGTCATTCTTCTGATGAATTCCTTTGCATTAACAAAGGTTTCAAATTTGTTTAGGCCTTTAGATGGAGCAAAGGACAAACCATAATTTAATATTGAAGTTTCCTTTTCTGATAGTATTACAGTACTTAAATTATAGATTCCTCCGGATGATGAAACAGTATTACATGTGTTCTTTTGCTTATTTTCGTTCTCATTTGTATTCTTATTTACCCTTTGATTTTTATTCTTATTCAATTTCTTTCCTCCTCTCTTGCTTCTACGAGTTTTCTTTTTTCCGTAGGTGTAAGAAATTCCTCTGGATGTGAGTTTTTTCTTTTTGTTGATGTTCTGTCTATTACTCTGGGTACTGGCTGATGTGCCCCTAAAAAAGAATGGCCTGAGGATGAGGCTTGATCTGTTTTATTGCCTGTAGCTATGTTAGAACTCTGTTCCTCAGTCTGTTCAGGTCTCTTGTTTGGTGTATGTCTCTGTACACCTGTATCCCTCCTCATATTTTTCTGATCCAGAGGTAGAAATCTATTATTATTGTTATAATAATTTCTTTTCCAGTTGCCCCCTTTATTATATTGATCTCTATTGATCTGTTAATATAACCATGCACCCCCCCTCTTCACCTGCCACTTTGCATTACTATTACTGATGGAGAGTTTCAAATATTGAAATATTTTAATATTCTAATTTTTATAAATTTTAATTATGTTTACAATCGATGTTCATTATCCTAATGTTTTTATCATGTTTATCATTCGAACAATTTAATTATATTTTAATTATGTTTACAATCGATGTTCATTATCCCAATGTTTTTATCATGTTTATCATTCCAATGTTTTTTAGCCCTGGGTCGTCTCCATATAGGAGGCTATATGACAATGTTTATCTTAATAGGTTTCTTGATATTTCTATATATCAAAAAAATATATGATTTTTTTATGACATTCCAGAAGACATTCTATACGCTTTTCCTAAATAGATATCTCTATAGGGACAGGGAAATTATTGCTTACATTTTAGGACCCTTTTAGATTGTTATATTTTTTAAATAAGAATCTTCTATTTTATTTTATTGTATTCCTTAATAGTGTCATATCCACTATAATATTTATTACTTTGATGTCTTCCCTAAGTAGAATACATTTTTCATTCACTCGTCTTTTCTGTCAAAGAAGGGCCTAACAAGCAGCCTTACAATTTTCAAAAATAGCTAGTTACCTTAGGATAGATTAAGCCTATTTTCAGATCAGGCATGGTAAATCTAAATATATGACTGAAAATTGTTCTATTCATTCACTCTTATATTGGTTTCCATGGTGATAAATGACTGAACACACACTTCCGGTTTGCCGATTTTAGGCAAATATTATCTTTCAAATATTAATGAAACAAATAAAAATGAACATGTACTTTATTTGAAACATAGCATGAATTTACCATGAAACTAGGAACATATATACAAAAATAGAATAAACTCAATAGTACTTCCAGGTCATCAGGAACAGGAAGTAGAGGTTATATTTTTTTACTTCCAGGTCAACAGGAAAAGGAAGTAGAGGTTATTTTTTTACTTCCAGGTCAACAGGAACAGGAAGTAGAGGTTATTTTTTGGCGCCAAAACAACACTGGCACTTATTGGCCAGTAATAGCTATAAAAGGAGCTACCATGCTAATCCATCTATAGTCTTGATAAAGGCCCAGTTCTTAGGGCCGAAACGCGTTGACATATATGGTAAGCTTCTTTTCAATTACTGACTAAGTTTGAATAGCAGTTTTGCACTATGTTATATTTGTTTTATTACAGGTATATCTTTGAATGAATTGATCCCTGAGACATAGGATCCATTTCTGTATTTTTTCATCGTTTACACACAGGAATAACTTTTTAGGAGCATCTCTTCACATCTTGTATTCACATAAGGGTCACTTTATAAGTGTGCTATTCACTTTAACATATCCTAAATATTCATTTGGATTATTTTTTTAAATTTTTTCCTTTTTCTTTTTTCATTTTTGTGTACACACATTTTGGATTATTCACGCCCACTTCATCACATCATCTTTTCAGGATTTTTTGGATATTCACAATAATTTTTTAAATTTGATTTGAAAACCACTACGTTTTTCTTTTTTACACACTTCATCATTTCACCGTTTATCGAGGGATATATAAGGATAACTGTTTTTAAATAGAATCTTCATATTGGACATTCACTCTCTGGAAAGAATTTAAAGTTTGGGACCTACATATTTATGGACACCTACTCAGTAAATTGATGTTTTTATATTTATTTTTTATCCAACCATCAACAGCTGTTTTATTGTAATTTATTTTGTGATTAAGATTGTATATTGTTGTGGTTTTTAACCACAATTGTATTGTTTTTTATATAGATATATGCATATTTTATTGTTAATTTTAAGTGGATCCACTTTTGTATCTTGTTTGTATATTTTAGCTATAAGTAGCTTATAAAATATTTTATATACCCCTATAGAATTTCAATATATTTTTTATTTAAATAATCTTGTCACTACTAGTGTCTTAGCCTTTTAGGAGGCGCTCTGTGTATTTATTTTTAGCACTACATTCACCTTTTTGGGGGCGCTGGTACCCACAATACTAGGAGCTACAGACACAAGGTTGAGCGCTGTCAGATTTTAACAGATTCTTGAGAAATGACAGTTTGAGACTTCAGAAATAGAATTTTTATTTATTTTTTCCCTGGTGACAGCTATCCTAGACTGGCCAGTGCACATTAATAAGAAAGCAATTCAACACTTAATTGGTTTCGCCAATTTCTATAGGAAATTCATCAGAAATTTTTCTCAAATCTGTGCTTTAATCACCAAACTCATGAGGAAGCAAGTGGAGTAATAAAGCACAATCTGCTTTCTCTAAACTGAAACAATTATTCACTTCTGCTCCCATCCTGGGTCAACCACCTCAGAGACAGCTATTGGTGTCGTACTTTCACAAAGAGTTTGATAAAAGACCATTTTACATCCTGTTGCCTTTTTTTACCCATAAAATTTCCCCAGCCAAAGTCAATTACCATGTTGGGGATGAAAAATGATTGGGTATTCAATGTACTCTTGAAGAATGAAGACATCTCCTTGAAGAGTCCCTTATTTTATCACCATCTTTACCTATCATCGGAATTTGGAGTAGCTAAGATCAGCTCTACAACTACATCCAAGACAAGCTCTATGGGCTCTGTTTCTTACTAGGTTCCAGATTCATATTACTTATTGAGCTAGGACTAAGAACCTCAAAGTAGATGCCCTATTATGCATGTTTGACTTTACTGGAGATTCCTCTTCCCATCAGTATTCTATATTCAATTCTTGACATTTCCTGGTAAGATAATATTCTCTTCTTGAAAATATAAAGCAGAAAAGTATTCAATGTCCTGTATCTCTTCAACATCAACTGACTCATTCTCAAGGTATGCTGTGGCTTAAAAAGAAAATCTTTGTACCTCAGTCAGTAAGAGTAGAGATTATACAACACTTCCATTATTCCCCCTTGGTTGGTCATGGAGGCATCTTCAAGAATCAGGAAGCTATTAAGTGAAAGTTTCAGCGGCCTATTATACTCCCCAATGTAAAGTCAATTTGTGAGTTACTGTGAGATTTGTGCCAGATCTAAGCATTCTATCCAAAAACCAGATGGCCTACTCCAACATCTGCCTGTTCCACTCAGACCATGGACAGACATTTCTATGATTTTTCTTGTAGAATTACCACCTCCTGATCGTGGATAGACTCACTAAAATGGCCCATTTAATGTCATCCATTGGTTTCCCTTCTGCTAGTAAAACTGCTATATTGCTCAAATAAATTTTCCATCTTCATGGCCTTCCAGATTCCATAATATCTGATCGGGGAACTTAGTTCACTTTCACATTTTGAGGAACATTTCTGCAAAAATCACTAGATCATTATCCTCCGCATACCACCCACAGACTAATGGCCAAATGGAAAGAACAAACCAGACTTCAGAACAGTACCTCTGTTGTTATACATAATACCTTCAAGATGATTGTCACTTCTTCCTACTGCTGAGTTTACATACAATACCCTAATTAATCAATAAAGTAAAATGTCCCTTTTATTTGCTAATTATTGGCATCATCCATCAACTCTGCCCAACTTACCGATATCTACTCCAGTTTCTGATTTATCTGCTTCACGTTTCACATTTGTCTCATGTTCACTTTCCCTCTCTCATCTGGAATACCACTTTTTTACATTTTTATATATGAATATATTTTATTACATGCAAATTGAATGTCTCTTGTCTTGTATCACCCATACAATCCCTGGTGGGTAGTGACATAGTTGGCATATTTATTAGCTAAAGAAAAAAACCTTTGTATTTTGCAGGGGTTTCCCAGAGTTGTTTTTAAAACATATATAATGAGGAAAAGGTATTGGGTTTTGAGGTGCATAGGACTTCAATGAAAATTTATCATAGGGAACACGTGGTTTATCTCTCTAAAGGTTTAAAAATATTTTAGATTGTCTTTCATCATCAATAGCCCAGGCTAATTTGAGTTCACTGAAAAGTAACCATTAGTAACAATATAACTTGCAACATACCTAGCTTCTAATTGCAATGTTATATCCTCTTTTGGTGTTTAATAATAACTAATATCCTACTCAGGTCTAGTTTTGCAGAGTAACTCTTCTATAACATTGCAATCTATCTTCCTTTAGTGCTGAACACCACAAACTATCATTGGTGAATAAGGATACGCTTCAGTAGACTACACAATGTAATCAAATTTGAATATATCCTCACATTAGATTTACTATATACTTTTCAATAATGGTACCGTAACAAATTTACTTTTACTCCCTATTATTGTCTAGGGGCTAGATTAAGGATGCAGAAGTTGTGGCTTGGTTACAACTTGCAGCCCTCAGTTTATTTTCCTGTTACCTCCATCCTTACCTCCATAGTAAGAAAGAATGTCTCATTTGTACCTTATGAGGGTAAATATAATCTATATTATACCACAAAATAACTTACCACACAGACACACATGCGTTCACATATACACTAATACAGTGTTTCCCAAACCCAGTCCTCAGGACCCTTACTCAGGCCAGATATTCATTATATCTTAACTAGAGCACAGGTGAAACAATCAGCTCACCCATCAGCTGATTATTTCACCTGTGCTCTAGTTAAGATATAATTAATATCTGGCCCGAGTAAGGATCCTGAGCACTGGGTTTGGGAACTACATTAATACATTTGATTCATACATTCAAATACACGGGTTCAAGGTATCCTATGACCTTTTTAAAGGCTTTTAAAAACAAAGTCTATGGGCTCCATTTATGAAGCAGTGGGTGACCACTGCTCCTTAACCTGTCTGACACCTTTTAGGTGGTGGATTAAAATCATCCAGATCCGATACAATCAGGATGACTGACATCCCCTGATAGCACCAATTGGCGCCAGTGAGTAGGGGACGGCATTGCACAAGTATTTTACCAGAAATTCTTGTGCAATTATAAATGCGGACAGCGTTTCCTGTCAGCTTTTAGCGATGTTGAGCTGACATGATTCGCTATAGCAAATCAGGTCCGCTCGACATATAGTAAATCTACCCCATTTTCTCATAGTGCAGTTGTACACTACTAACTGCTACTAGCATCACATGTATCCCTAGATTTTAATAAGTGTTTTAGAAATTACTATCAGGTATTATAGGGGACACAATGGAAAAATAATGTTTACACCATTGTATAGTACAATTACAATGCATCCTGACTTAAGAAGGCAGGTTACTTCATAGACATATTTCCAAATTGTAAAATGCTGCCTTTCTTTGTAAAAACAAACACCTAGATTACGAGTCTTGCGTTAGCCTTAAAAAGCAGCGTTAAGAGGTCCTAATGCTGCTTTTTTCCTAACAATGGTATTACGAGTCTTGAAATGACAGGCTCACCGCTCACTTTTTTGGTCAGACGCGAAAATACCGCAAATCAACTTACGTCAATTGCGTATCCTATATTTTCAATGGGACTTGCATAATGCCGGTATTACGAGTCTGCAAAAAAGTGAACGGTACAGCCTCTCCTGTCAAGACTGATACCGCATTTAAAAGTCAGTAGTTAAGAGTTTTATGGGCTAACGCCGTAGTATAAAACTCTTAACTAAAGTGCTAAAAAGTACACTAACACCCATAAACTACCTATTAACCCCTAAACCGAGCCCCCCCACATCGTAAACACTAAAAAAATATTTTTAACCCCTAATCTGCCAAACCGGACATCGCAGCCACTATAAAATATATATTAACCCCTAAACCGCCGCCCTCCCGCATCGCAAACACTAGTTTAATTTTATTAGCCCCTAATATGCCATCCCTAACATCGCCGACACATACCTACATTTATAAACCCCTAATCTACCACCCCCAACGTCGCCGCAACTATAGTAAATGTATTAACCCCTAAATCTAAGTCTAACCCTAACACCCCCTAACTTAAATATAATTTAAATAATTCTAAATAAAATTACTACAATTCACTAAATAATTCCTATTTAAAACTAAATACTTACCTATAAAATAAACCCTAAGATAGCTACAATATAACTAATAGTTACATTGTATCTAGCTTAGGGTTTATTTTTATTTTACAGGCAACTTTGTATTTATTTTAACTAGGTACAATAGTTATTAAATAGTTATTAACTATTTAACTGCTACCTAGTTAAAATAAATTCAAATTTACCTGTAAAATAAATCCTAACCTAAGTTACAATTACACCTAACACTACACTATAATTAAATTAATTACCTAAACTAAATACAATTAAATACAATTCAAAAAAAAAAAATATCTAAAGTACGGAAAAAAAAACTAAATTACAGAAAATAATAAAATAATTACAATTTTTTAAAACTAATTACACCTAATCTAATCCCCCTAATAAAATAAAAAACCCCTCCAAAATAATAAAAAGCCCTACCCTATACTAAATTACAAATAGCCCTTAAAAGGGCCTTTTGCGGGGCATTGCCCCAAAGTAATCAGCTCTATTACCTGTAAAAAAAAGTACAATACCCCCCACCAACATTAAAACTCCCCACCCACACAACCAACCCTACTCTAAAACCCACCCAATACCCCCTTAATAAAACCTAACACTAACCCCTTGAAGATCACCCTACCTTGAGAAATCTTCAGCCAGCCGGGCAGAAGTCCTCAACGAAGCCGGGCGAAGTGGTCCGCCAGACGGGCGGAAGTCTACATCGAAGCCGGCCAGAAGAGCTCCTCCAGACGGGCCGAAGTCTTCATCCAGGCGGTATCTTCTATCTTCATCCATCCGGTGTGGAGCGGGTCCATCTTCAAGACATACGACGCGGAGCATCCTCTTCCATCGACTTCCAACTGAAGAATGAAGGTTCCTTTAAATGACGTCATCCAAGATGGTGTCCCTTGAATTCTGATTGGCTGATAGAATTCTATCAGCCAATCGGAATTAAGGTAAAAAAAATCCTATTGGCTGATGCAATCAGCCAATAGGATTGAAGTTCAATCCTATTGGCTGTTCGGATCAGCCAATAGGATTGAAGATCAATCCTATTGGCTGATTGGATCAGCCAATAGAATTTTTCTACCTAAATTCCGATTGGCTGATAGTATTATATCAGCCAATCAGAATTCAAGGGATGCCATCTTGGATGACGTAATGTAAAGGAACCTTCATTATTCAGTTGGACGTCGATGGAAGAGGATGCTCCGCATTGGATGTCTTGAAGATGGACCCGCTCCACGCCGGATGGATGAAGATAGAAGATGCTGCCTGCATGAAGACTTCTGCCTGTCTGGAGGACCTCTTCTGGCTGGCTTCGATAAAGACTTCTGCCCGTCTGGAGGACCCCTTCGCCCCGCTTCGTTGAGGACTTCAGCCGAGCTGGGTGAAGACTTCTCAAGGTAGGGTGATCTTCAAGGGGTTAGTGTTAGGTTTTATTAAGGGGGTATTGGGTGGGTTTTAGAGTAGGGTTGGTTGTGTGGGTGGGGAGTTTTAATGTTGGTGGGGGTTATTGTACATTTTTTACAG
The DNA here is from genome assembly GCF_027579735.1 of Bombina bombina. Lineage (NCBI taxonomy): Eukaryota > Metazoa > Chordata > Amphibia > Anura > Bombinatoridae > Bombina > Bombina bombina. The sequence goes on from NC_069503.1 coordinate 918,003,424, forward strand.
GTAATAGAGCTGATTACTTTGGGGCAATGCCCCGCAAAAGGCCCTTTTAAGGGCTATTTGTAATTTAGTATAGGGTAGGGATTTTTATTATTTTGGGGGGCTTTTTTATTTTATTAGGGGGATTAGATTAGGTGTAATTAGTTTTAAAAACTTGTAATTATTTTATTATTTCCTGTAATTTAGTGTTTGTTTTTTTCGTACTTTAGCTAATTTTTTTCAATTGTATTTAATTGTATTTAGTTTAGGTAATTAATTTAATTATAGTGTAGTGTTAGGTGTAATTGTAACTTAGGTTAGGATTTATTTTACAGATAAATTTGAATTTATTTTAACTAGGTAGCTATTAAATAGTTAATCACTATTTAATAACTATTGTACCTAGTTAAAATAAATACAAAGTTGCCTGTAAAATAAAAATAAATCCTAAGCTAGCTACAATGTAACTATTAGTTATATTGCAGCTATCATAGGCCTAGATTTGGAGTTTGGCGGTAGCAGTGAAAACCAGCGTTAGAGGCTCCTAACGCTGGTTTTAGGCTACTGCCGGTATTTGGAGTCAGTCAGGAAAGGGTCTAACGCTCACTTTTCAGCCGCGACTTTTCCATACCGCAGATCCCCTTACGTCAATTGCGTATCCTATCTTTTCAATGGGATCTTTCTAACTCCGGTATTTAGAGTCGTGTCTGAAGTGAGCGCTAGAATTCTAACGACAAAACTCCAGCCGCAGAAAAAAGTCAGTAGTTAAGAGCTTTCTGGGCTAACGCCGGTTCATAAAGCTCTTAACTATTGTGCTCTAAAGTACACCAACACCCATAAACTACCTATGTACCCCTAAACTGAGGCCCCCCCACATCGCCGCCACTCTATTAAATTTTTTTAACCCCTAATCTGCCGACCGCCACCTGCGTTATACTTGACCCCTATATTATATTTATTAACCCCTAATCTGCCCCCCACAACGTTGCCTCCACCTGCCTACAATAATTAACCCCTAATCTGCCGAGCGGACCGCACCGCTATTATAATAAAGTTATTAACCCCTAATCCGCCTCACTTACCCTATAATAAATAGTATTAACCCCTAATATGCCCTCCCTAACATCGCCGACACCTAACTTCAAACATTAACCCCTAATCTGCCGACTGGAGCTCACCGCTATTCTAATAAATTTATTAACCCCTAAAGCTAAGTCTAACCCTAACACTAACACCCCCCTAAGTTATATATAATTTAAATCTAATGAAATAAATTAACTCTTATTAAATAAATTATTCCTATTTAAAGCTAAATACTTACCTGTAAAATAAACCCTAATATAGCTACAATATAAATTATAATTATATTATAGCTATTTTAGGATTTATATTTATTTTACAGGTAACTTTGTATTTATTTTAACCAGGTACAATAGCTAAAATAGTTAAAATAATTACAAAATTACCTGTAAAATAAATCCCAACCTAAGTTACAATTAAACCTAACACTACACTATCAATAAATTAATTAAATAAATACCTACAATTACCTACAATTAAACCTAACACTACACTATCAATACATTAATTAAATACAATATCTACAAATAAATACAATGAAATAAACTAACTAAAGTACAAAAAATAAAAAAGAACTAAGTTACAAAAAATAAAAAAATATTTACAAACATCAGAAAAATATTACAACAATTTTAAACTAATTACACCTACTCTAAGCCCCCTAATAAAATAACAAAGACCCCCAAAATAAAAAAAATGCCCTACCCTATTCTAAATTACTAAAGTTCAAAGCTCTTTTACCTTACCAGCCCTGAACAGGGCCCTTTGTGGGGCATGCCCCAAAGAATTCAGCTCTTTTGCCTGTAAAAAAACCACATACAATACCCCCCCCCAACATTACAACCCACCACCCACATACCCCTAATCTAACCCAAACCCCCCTTAAATAAACCTAACACTAAGCCCCTGAAGATCTTCCTACCTTATCTTCACCATACCAGGTTCACCGATCGATCCAGAAGAGCTCCTCCGATGTCCTGATCCAAGCCCAAGCAGGGGGCTGAAGATGTCCATGATCCGGCTGAAGTCTTCATCCAAGCGGGAGCTGAAGAGGTCCATGATCCGGCTGAAGTAATCATCCAAGCGGGAGCTGAAGAGGTCCATGATCCGGCTGAAGTTTTCTATCAACAGCATCTTCAATCTTCTTTCTTCCGGATCCATCTTGTAGACCTCCGACGCGGAACATCTTGCTGGCCCGACGGACTACCGACGAATGAAGGCTCCTTTAAGGGACGTCATCCAAGATGACGTCCCTTGATGGAATCAGCCAATCAGAATCAAGTTCAATCCGATTGGCCGATTCCATCAGCCAATCAGAATTTTCCTACCTTAATTCCGATTGGCTGATAGAATCCTATCAGCCAATCGGAATTCGAGGGACGCCATCTTGGATGACGTCCCTTAAAGGAGCCTTCATTCGTCGGTAGTCCGTCGGGCCAGCAAGATGTTCCGCGTCGGAGGTCTACAAGATGGATCCGGAAGAAAGAAGATTGAAGATGCTGTTGATAGAAAACTTCAGCCGGATCATGGACCTCTTCAGCTCCCGCTTGGATGATTACTTCAGCCGGATCATGGACCTCTTCAGCTCCCGCTTGGATGAAGACTTCAGCCGGATCATGGACATCTTCAGCCCCCTGCTTGGGCTTGGATCAGGACATCGGAGGAGCTCTTCTGGATCGATCGGTGAACCTGGTATGGTGAAGATAAGGTAGGAAGATCTTCAGGGGCTTAGTGTTAGGTTTATTTAAGGGGGGTTTGGGTTAGATTAGGGGTATGTGGGTGGTGGGTTGTAATGTTGGGGGGGTATTGTATGTGGTTTTTTTACAGGCAAAAGAGCTGAATTCTTTGGGGCATGCCCCGCAAAGGGCCCTGTTCAGGGCTGGTAAGGTAAAAGAGCTTTGAACTTTAGTAATTTAGAATAGGGTAGGGCATTTTTTTATTTTGGGGGTCTTTGTTATTTTATTAGGGGGCTTAGAGTAGGTGTAATTAGTTTAAAATTGTTGTAATATTTTTCTTATGTTTGTAAATATTTTTTTATTTTTTGTAACTTAGTTCTTTTTTATTTTTTGTACTTTAGTTAGTTTATTTCATTGTATTTATTTGTAGATATTGTATTTAATTAATGTATTGATAGTGTAGTGTTAGGTTTAATTGTAGGTAATTGTAGGTATTTTATTTAATTAAATTATTGATAGTGTAGTGTTAGGTTTAATTGTAACTTAGGTTAGGATTTATTTTACAGGTAATTTTGTAATTATTTTAACTATTTTAGCTATTGTACCTGGTTAAAATAAATACAAAGTTACCTGTAAAATAAATATAAATCCTAAAATAGCTATAATATAATTATAATTTATATTGTAGCTATATTAGGATTTATTTTACAGGTAAGTATTTAGCTTTAAATAGGAATAATTTATTTAATAAGAGTTAATTTATTTCGTTAGATTTAAATTATATTTAACTTAGGGGGGTGTTAGTGTAGGGTTAGACTTAGCTTTAGGGGTTAATAAATTTATTAGAATAGCGGTGAGCTCCAGTCGGCAGATTAGGGGTTAATGTTTGAAGTTAGGTGTCGGCGATGTTAGGGAGGGCAGATTAGGGGTTAATACTATTTATTATAGGGTTAGTGAGGCGGATTATGGGTTAATAACGTTATTATAATAGCGGTGCGGTCCGCTCGGCAGATTAGGGGTTAATAAGTGTAGGCAGGTGGAGGCGACGTTGTGGGGGGCAGATTAGGGGTTAATAAATATAATATAGGGGTCGGCGGTGTTAGGGGCAGCAGATTAGGGGTACATATCGATAATGTAAGTAGCGGCGGTTTACGGAGCGGCAGATTAGGGGTTAATAATAATATGCAGGGGTCAGTGATAGCGAGGGCAGCAGAATAGGGGTTAATAAGTGTAAGGTTAGGGGTGTTTAGACTCGGGGTACATGTTAGAGTGTTAGGTGCAGACGTAGGAAGTGTTTCCCCATAGCAAACAATGGGGCTGCGTTAGGAGCTGAACGCGGCTTTTTGCAGGTGTTAGGTTTTTTTTCAGCTCAAACAGCCCCATTGTTTCCTATGGGGGAATCGTGCACGAGCACGTTTTTGAGGCTGGTCGCGTCCGTAAGCAACTCTGGTATCGAGAGTTGAAGTTGCGTTAAATATGCTCTACGCTCCTTTTTTGGAGCCTAACGCAGCCATTCTGTGGACACTCAATACCAGAGTTATTTAAAAGGTGCGGCCAGAAAAAAGCCAGCGTTAGCTACACGGGTCGTTACCGACAAAACTCTAAATCTAGCCGTTAGGGTTTATTTTATAGGTAAGTATTTAGTTTTAAATAGGAATAATTTAGTTAATGACAGTTATTTTATTTAGATTTATTTAAATTATATTTAAGTTAGGGGGGTGTGAGGGTTAGACTTAGATTTAGGGGTTAATAACTTTAATATAGTGGCGGCGACGTTGTGGGCAGCAGATTAGGGGTTATTAAATATAATGTAGGGTTCAACGATGTTGGGGGCAGCAGATAAGGGGTTCATAACTATAATGTAGGTGGCGGCGGTGTCCGGAGCAGCAGATTAGGGGTTAATAATATAATGCAGGTGGCGGCGCTGTCTGGGGGGTTAATTAGGGGTTAATAAGTGTAAGATTAGGGGTGTTTAGACTCAGGGTTCATGTTAGGGTGTTAGGTGTAGACGTAACTTTTATAGGAATAGGAATCAATGCGTTAGGAGCTGAACGCTGCTTTTTTGCAGGTGTTAGGTTTTTTTTCAGCCGGCTCTCCCCATTTATACCTATGGGGAAATCGTGCACGAGCATGTTTTAGCAGCTCACCGCTAACGTAAGCAGCGCTGGTATGATGTGGATGCTCAATGCTCACTTTTTTGGGGGGGCTGACGCCGGATTTGTAAAAACCCGTAATACCAGCATTACTGTTGATGAGGGGTGAGGGAAAACTGCTCGTTAGCACCGCACAGCCGTACCGACAAAACTCGTAATCTAGGCAAAAGTAATTTCTATTCTAGCAAAAGGAAAAAAGTACAATATTCTAAATACCAACAACATAGTAAGAACCAGTGGCGGATCTAGAACTTAATATTTGGGGGGCTAACAAAGGTGGCGGAGACACAGCACACATAATATATGTGATCCATGTGAGTATAGTCTGTACAATTAACCCTAACCATGCTGATTCCCTTACTTTAATTAATACATTATCCCTAGATCCCCTTCACACAACTTATAACATACAATGCACCTAAATTCTTACCACTATAACCCAAGAACTCCTAAACGCTACTAGCACAGGTCCTACTAACAGTGAATAAATATGGTCTATCAATTAATAAAAATACTAATAACCTGTATCTGCATCACATTCAGTAATTGTGTTAAAATGTTTTGTGAGTAAAAAAGCAATGAAAAAAAACTCCAATATTTAGTATAGTGATGCACAACAGATCATTGTACAGCCCATCTGCACATTCTTCCACAGCATGGGATTCACAGTACCTCACCTTTTTCTTCCAATATTCAACTTTAAAATAGACTTTAGAAGCAAAAACAAGTGTGGAGCATTGTAAAGGACTTTTGCATATCTTTACCCAGAATCCCCTATTGCAGTGGATTAAGAGTTGTGCGTTTGTCTTTTAACACTGAAAAAATAATAATTTCAGCGTTAAAACAGAAACGCAGCCATTACGAGTCTTGTCGGTATAGCTGTACTGCAAGCCTTTTAGCCTGTAACGCAACGTCAGTATGCACTCATAAAAAAGTTTTTTCATGTGACTTTCATAGCGCTGCCATTACGAATTTTGCGGTGAGGCTAAAAAGTTTGCATTACACCCTATAACGACAAGATCCATACCGCCATCTGAAAGCAGTAGTTATGAGTTTTACGCAACAAAACGGTTACATAAAATTCATAACTAAATTGTTACAAAGTACACTAAACACCCATAAACTACCTATTAACCCCTAAACCACGGCCCTCATGCATCGCAAATACTATATTATAGTTATTACCCCCTAAAGTTATTAACCGCTAATCTATTCAAATCAGCCAATAGAATTTCAGTAGCTCTCATCCTATTGGCTGATTTGATTTAAACAGCTTATAGGATTTCAGTAGCTCTCATCCTATTGGCTGATTTGAATTCAAAAATCAAATCAGCCAATAGGAATGCAAGGGATGCCCTTTTGAAAAGGCTCCCTTGCATTGAAGATTCAGTATACGGCGGGGACCGTATTAAGAGGATGCTCCGCGCCGGATATCTTCAGGATGGACCCGCTCTGTGCCGCCAGGATGAAGATAGAAGACACCACCGGGATGAAGATAGAAGATGCCGTCTGGATGCAATAAGACCTCACCGTCTGGATGAAGACTTCTCGCCGCCTGGATGTCCGGACTTCAGGAACTGTAAGTGGATCTTCAGGGGCTAGTGTTAGGATTTTTTAAACTTTTTTGGGTGTTTTTTTTTTTAGTTTAGGGTTTGGGCTATTCTTAAAAGAGTTGAATGCCCTTTTCAGGGCAAGAAAAAGATCTGAATGCCCTTTTAAGGGCAATGCCCATACAAATGCCCTTTGCAGGGCAATGGGTAGCTTAGGTTTTTCTTAGAGTTAGGTTAATTATTTTGGGGGTTTGGTTGGGTGGTGGGTTTTACTGTTGGGGGGTCTTAGTGGGTTTTTTACTTGTAAAAGAGCTGATTTCTTTGTGACAATGCCCCACAAAAGGTCCATTTAAGGGCTATTGGAAGTTTATTAAAGGCTAGGTTGTTTTTTTATTTTGGGTGGAATTTTTTATTTTTATAGGGCTATTAGGTGTAATTATTTTTTATTTTTTATATTTTCGTTTGTTATTTTTTGTAATTTAGTGTTTACTATTTTTTGTAATTTAGTATTTTTTATTCTTTGTAATTAGATACTTTGTAATTTTTATAGTAGTGTTATGATTTTTTTTATGTGTTTTTTAGTTTTCTTTAATTGGTAGTTAGCTTAGTTTTAGTTTAATAGTTATATTAGTTTATTTGGTAGTTTAAACTTAGTTTTTTACATTTGACAGGTAAGTTTTAATTTAATTTAAGATAGGGAAATTGTAATTTTAATATAAAGTTAGGGGGCGTTAAGTTTTGGGGTTACTACTTTAAATTAGTTTATTGTGATTTGGGGGTCTTTTGGTTTAGGGGTTAATAGTTTAATTTAGTATATTTTGTTGTGGGGCTTTCGGTTTAGGGGTTAATAGTTTAATTTAGTATATTTCGTTGTGGGGGTTTGCGGTTTAAGGGTTAATAGGTTTTTTGTAGTGGCGGCATTGTCGGGGAGCAGCAGAATAGGGGTTAATGAATTTTCATAGTGGTGGCGATGTCGAGAGCGGCAGATTAGGGGTTAATAACATTATGTAGGTGTCGGCGTTGTCGGGGGCGGCAGATTAGGGGTGTTTAGATGTGGTTTTTATGTTAGGTTGTTAAGTTTAAGCGTAACTTTTTTTTCCCCATAGACATCAATGGGGCTGCGTTACGGAGCTTTTCATTCCGCAATCGCATGTGTTAGCTTTTTTTCTAACCTGCTCTCCCCCATTGATGTCTATGGGGAAAGCGTGCTCAAGCACGTCAAAACAGTGCTTGTATTTTGTGCGGTATGGAGCTCAACGCAAATATATCGCACGCACAAGCCGGCTGTTTGAAAACTTGTAAAGGCAGCGCTATGGAGGCTGAAATAACGCAACTTTTGCAACGCGCATAACTTGTAATCTACCTGACTGTTAGGTGAGGTCTTCTGTTGAAGGGTATGCAGACAATAATTTTCTATACAGGGTTACATTTCTTTGTGAATGACAGTAAAATATTTGAGATTTTTAGCGCAGTACTAGGAAGATGGATCCAATAACAAATGTAAATCTGTCCCATTTTCCCATTATTGTTTAAGTTTATTTTATTTTTTTGCTTTTTAGGCAGCTCAGTCTGTTACAATTTTATTTCCTTAAGAAACATAGATACAATTCACTTGTCAAAGGCTTTTCTGAAACCAACAGAAAAATGTCTGACAACAGCATTCTTAAGTTACACACCATTAAGTTAATTACACAAGTGTAAAACACTTTCCTATAACCTATTCAATTAAGCTAACAGCAAAAACCTTTGTACATGTGAAAGAAGCATGTTGTTTTCAAAAATATATTTGTGAGATTTGAAGTAACAGAGCGTTTAAGTAGGAGTGGTTTATTTACCACAAAGCAGTATAAACAAATACATGTGTAATGGTCACCTTACCGTAATAGGTTACACAACTAAAGCATTATATATAAACTCTCTTTTATAAGCAGCTTTAGTTGCCTCTTATTTTGTGAACTGTCTACCATATTTTTGAACATCAGGTGAAATTACAGGTCAGGCATGCGCCATTTAATACATGTACAGTGAGCTTCCCTTTCCTAATAACCTGTCATTTCAGGGATTTGAATGTCACAATACTGTCAAATCTCTTAATGCAAGACGGCAGTGCTTTGATGGGAACTTTGGATAAATCATGAAGAATATTCCTGGTCCAAATCATCAGAAGGTTACCGAGGAGAGACTTTCATTCTCTCTTGACCCTATGATCTGACAAGTGACACCTACAAAATGAACAGCTCTCCAGTTTAAATTGTTTAACTGTAGCCTGATCAATTTTATTATCTTGCTAATCCAGATATCAGCCAGTTCATCAGAATGGAAGATATGCATATCATGAATTATTTTGACACCAAGACCTTTTAATTTTCGCCAGCAATATTTCATCGCACCAATCATGAGAAGCAGTCAGTGATGCCGCTCGCCTCTTGGGATGTCAGAGGACAGTGCACTCCTGACAGCACCAAATCATCCGGGAGCTGTAACGAGCTATTGCAGCAATTATTATTATCTCCTGTAGTCATGCATTTCATTACAATACGGGCAGACATAGCCTTTGGTTTCAGACAGATCCTGTTCTATTCTAGAATTTGTGGATAGATTATACACTGGATGTTTTATCAGAAAAAAAACAGTGCAATTTTTATTAACCACACAAAATTGTTCTGGATTAAAATGACCATTTTTGGACTTTAAGCTATGTATATATATATATATATATATATATATATATATATATATATATATATATATATATATATATATATATATATATATATATATATATATATATATATATATATATATATATATATATATATATATGGTATTCGTTTAGCCAGTAAAATCTGTAAGTTAAAATATATAAAGCTAAAAGTTATATTAATATTTATGGTGAGTACCTGCTTCATTGTTTAATAAACAAAACAACTATTTTTTTAAAATATGTACAGGTAGAAAACCCTTTATCCAAACTGGGATTGGAAAAGGTTTGGATTTCTGAATAGATTGGATTTTGGAATATTTGTATATTTGCATCTGTAAAATAGGAGAGTTTGGACTTGGAGAGGGTATGGGACCCAAGTGTAAACAACAATATCTTGTTGTACAAATATATTGCTAATACATGAAACCTAATTGGATTTGGGAATTTGTACCTGTAATAACATATTGTATTCTGAACCAGCACAAGCATGTTATTTTTAGAAATTAGCAATACATGTAAAATTTAAAAAAGGCACCTTTGTTTTTTATTCAACTCTTATGTTGGTGCATGCATGTTCATAGAGCCAATTAAAGAGACATAGAGTGCTGCTGAATGGTACACATAAAACTGTGCACTAGCTTCCTTGTTAATCAAAGATACCCATGGTGCATACATACCAACCAGCAGCTGCATATTCTCTGAGATTGCCATTGGGGGGAAATAAAATGTTCTGATCATGCTGTTAAATCAGCTTGGATATGTGACCAAACTACCAACTACCTTCATAGCTATGGAGTATACTGTATATGTGTGTGTGTGTGTGTCTATATCATAGATATCTATATTATATATATATATAAACACATATACACACACATACACACATATATACACATATATACACATATAGATACATATACACACACATACACACATATATACACATATACACACACATACACACATATATACACATATATACACATATACATACACATACACACATATATACACATATATACACATATAGACACATATAGACACACATACACACATATACACATATATACACACATATATACACATATACACACACATACACACATATATACACATATACACACATATAGACACATATACACACAGATACACACATATATACACATATACACACATATACACATATACACATATATACACATTTACACAGATACACACATATATACACATATACATACGTTTACACAGATACACACACACACACACATATATATATATTTTGAAAATCAATTTAGTACCCAGCACATCTGAAACCCAAGTTAATGTATTCAAATAAAATACAATGACACTAGTGTATTAAAATAAAATAATTACATTTAAAATGTAGTAATTATAAATTATTGATTAATTAAAATAATCTTGAATTACTTTTATTTAACTTATTATGCAATGTTATATTTATTAGGTGGCCAAGCAACAAAGTCGATTAAAACCTACTTTTGTTAAGATTATTATTATTCCTCCTCTTTTTTCAAATTATTATAATAGCCACACCATAACTCAAAAACTTATGAAACTTGTAGATACCTATGCTGTGCATAATCATTTGTAACAGAAAGGTCATCTGGCAGCCATCTTCTGTCTATTAAGGTGAGTCCATCACCAAAATACCAGGCAATCCTCCTCTGAGCAAGGAACATGACAACCCCAGACGATCATTACAGCCTTCTGTGGGCCTTGTCAGTGAGGTGCAGTCATATGCCTCTAAGTACATTGGGCAAGGAATCCATGTCTTGTTTCCCCCATAACCCTAAGGGAGACTTCCCCAGGGTCATAATACAAATGCATACAGAATAAGAAACACTCTACCAGGAATGAACAACAGCTCAGTAGCTTGTTCTATGATAATTTAACAACTAGGAGCAGCCTCTTTTAGCCCAATTGTGCTTTTCACAGAGGAGAACTTTCCTGAAGTACATGAGTCTGATCTGGCCAGGTATTTTGGGGCTGCACTGACCTTAATAGGCGGGATCAGACTGATAAAATTTAGGAACGTTTTCATCTGTGAAATGCACAAGTGGGTTAAAAGAGGCTGCTCCTAGGTGGTAACTCATCATAGAACAAGCTACTGAGCTGTTGTTCGTTCCTGGTAAAGCGCTTCTCTTTCTGTTTGCATCTTTTTTAAGCATTACTATTATATTTTAAATTAAATACAAATGTATCTAATTGTTACAATTGATGTTTGCGTTTTATTAATGTTATTAAATAAGCTCTCAGAGTCTAAATTGCCCTATTAATTATTGACACATTATTTGTTAAATATCTTTACACCTGAGGCTATAGTTGGGTTCTTAAAGGTACACAGTACTGTTTTTTTTCTTCTCCTTCACGTGTTTCAAATTCGTAGTTACTTGTTATAGCAGCTACAAAGGGCTCCATGTACTAAGCAGCAAACACCTCATTTGGAGCACTGTTTAAGGTGATTAACAGGTCACAAAAAAGCAGGGGCAGCGTTGCTTGTGTAATAGTACATATGGGCAGAGGACTACAGTATCTGCTGCGCATGTACACAGGGCCTGATATTCAAAACCTCGCTGACATGGAGAGAAATCTTTGGGATTTTTTTAGACCTTGTATTGTAATGTAGGAATCTCTGTTTCACATAAAGAATACTACAGAGCAACATAAACATTTCTCAAGATAAAATTTGTGTTTCTAAGTTTTTTAAGGTCCTCACTGTACCGACGAGACTTCTTAGATCCTCTAACCTGAGCTGCAAGGTTTTGAATATCAGGCCCACTGTCTGCTGTGAGGACGGACAGACAGGTACCCAAATATATGTAGGCCATAGTGTAAGATGTTGGGTTTATTCTTAAAGTTCAAATAACTGGATTTACTCATGGAAACCACCATTTATAATTAAAATGCCTGACCTTTGCCTAAAAAGAGGCACACATTAGATAAGAAGGTCTGCCATCTTGCTGTGTCAACCCATTTATATGGGCATGTTCTTGAAAACAGTGGATTCAATGAGCAAAAACAGCCTTTTGAATTGCAAAAATAAACCCAATGGATCAATCATCCATACTTTAAGTTTTCTGCAGTTGACATAACATGTTACTAGAAACACATTAATGGGAAATGAACTTTAAATTACAGTTTCTCTTTAAGTCCTATACATATCAAGCATAGACAGTAGACAAAGATCACACAATCTAAAATCCCCTTCTTTTGACTAGATGTTCTCAATTCTGTAACAAGTCAGTGCTTATACTGTGTCAAGTTGGCTGATTTTTGGACAAAGCTGACAAACTAAATTGAACTGTGCAAGTAAGTTGTAAAAGATGATTTATTAACTCACTTTCAAAATAGCCAACTTGGGACTCATTTCTATTGAGCTGTAGAAAAGGGAGCCGTAAGCTACCGAAATTGCAGACAGCTAAAAAGTAGTTTACTGCTCCATTTTAGTGCCAGGTTTCCATTGAAATATTTTGCGCATTACGTGCAGTCGCCCTTTTTGTGTAGGTGTAAGTTAACGTTGTGTTAACGTTTCCATCCGCTGTTGGATTTCTTGAAAATCAAGTTAGTTGCTATAGTAACCCTACCTTACACTATAAAATGTATGTTTAATGTTTGTGCTCCTTATCTGTGATCATCTCTAAAGAGAAACAAAAACAAAGATACATTTTTTTTAATTATAAGCAAATAATATTTTTTATTATAATTATATTTTCCACTGTTTTAATATATGTAATATGTATAGATGCACTAGGCATAGGTCTAGTTTGAATTCTGTAGATATGTGCTTGCATATATTTTTATATGTAAATACATATTGACATTTCCATAAGAATGTAATAGTATTCGTTGGGTATTGGAGCTCAACTGCAGATATAGGGCTATTTGTTAGTTTAAAGAAGTATTTGGAATGTATCACCTCCAGATATGATTGCACTACGGTATCAAGTGCTATCAGAAGCTAAGGAGATGAAGTTTAGTCAGTATACAAGAGGCTGTGCTTTAGTATTGCAGAGCCAAGTGATAACTTAGTTGGTAATTCACCTCCTGAAATCGGCACGATAAGTGTTCACAATATTCGAGGATGTCAATAGTAACACTATGTGGACTGTGTGGATAAGAGAAGGATTGTACGCTTGAGACTTAAGGGTGAGCTGCGTGGAATAACTCAGCCTGAAGTTCTGCACTCCACAAACAACTGTAGACTAGCTAACAAGCAGTCCGTGTGTAAACGGTAGAAGGGGAGGAGTTTTCCTCTAGCATCGTCTTCCAAACAAGCAAAGACTTTCTGACAGGCAGTCCGTGAGTAAAGGGTAGAGAGGGGAGGAGTTTTCCTCTAGCATCGTGTTCAGCCTCAGTAGAGCGGTAAGTAAATTTCCTGGGCTGCGAACAATTTTCTTAGAGCTTAAATAAGCGATGATAAGAGATGACAGGTTGCGGATTGCAGATTGCAAGATGATTGTAGTCGGTCTGCCTGGAGCGTTATAGGAACTAGTGAAAGGAGTTATCCACTATGTTGCGGCTCAGTGAGAAAAGGTGCAGGGTTTAAGAAACTGCAACTATGTTGCGTAGGGCTCCAGAATAGCTCTGCAGATGATAAAATCAGAGTTTCAGGAGAGAAGTATAATTTGTAATCCAAGAAGTTGAGGAGCTCAGTGAGAGCAGCTGCTGTTTAACAGCTAGACAAAATACTAAGCAGAGAGGTTTGTGAACTCGGGTGCTTTAACAGGTTGGTGGGCAGGGCTAAATGAGTCATAACCGGAATTTAAAGGTACAAGGTAAAACAAGGACTCTGAAAAAGAACATAATTGCAACTATTCCTATACATGGGACAACAATAAATATTAAATATACCAATATATTTCTACATTGAAACACTTGCATTGTTTGCAAGATTTAACATTTCAATGGGAATTAGGCCTCAAAAAGCTAATATTTCATCTTTTACATCTAGTTGAGCTGGCTGTAATTTTTCTCAATGTATCGACAGCCTCCGACGGTGTATTAACAGTTTGCACTTTTATTAGAAACCTGGTATAAATTATCGTTTAACGGCTTCTAATACTTTCTATATGAAAAAAAAATCTAAAAATACATATATACACCTTTAAGCCCTTCCAAGTCTTGCACCTTGTCATATACAGTTGTGCTCATAAGTTTACATACCTTGGCAGAATTTATGATTTCTTGGCCATTTTTCAGAGAATATGAATGATAACACAAAATCTTTTCTTTCACTCATGGTTAGTGTTTGGCTGAAGCCATTTATTATCAATCAACTGTGTTTACTCTTTTTAAATCATAATGACAACAGAAACTACCCAAATGACCCTGATCAAAAGTTTACATACCCTGGTGGTTTTGGCCTGATAACATGCATACAAGTTGACACAAAGGGGTTTGAATGGCTATTAAAGTTAACCATCCTCACCTGTGATCTGTTTGCTTGTAATTAGTGTGTGTGTATAAAAGGTCAATGAGTTTCTTGACTTCTGACAGACCCTTGCATCTTTCATCCAGTGCTGCACTGATGTTTCTGGATTCTGAGTCATGGGGAAAGAAAAAGAATTGTCAAAGGATCTGTGGGAAAAAGGTAGTTGAACTGTATAAAACTTGAAAGTGATATAAAAAGATATCCAAGGAATTGAGAATGCAAATCAGCAGTGTTCAAACTTTAATCAAGAAGTGGAAAATGAGGCGTTCTGTTTGATAACATACTGCATTCATCTTGCCATCAATTCTGACCAAATTTCCTGTGCCTTTGTAGCTCACACATCCCCAAAACATCAGCGATCCACCTCCGTGTTTCACAGTAGGAATGGTGTACCTTTCATCATAGGCCTTGTTGACTCCTCTCCAAATGTAGCATTTATGGTTGTGGCCAAAAAGCTACATTTTGGTCTCATCACTCCAAATTACTTTGTGCCAGAAGGTTTGAGGCTTGTCTCTGTGCTGTTTGGCGTATTGTAAGCATGATACTTTGTGGCATTGCGTAGTAATGGCTTTCTTCTGGCAACTCAACCATGCAGCCCATCTTTCTTCAAGTTCCTCCTTATTGTGCATCTTGAAACAGCCACACCACATGTCCTGTATTTCACCTGAAGTTATTTCTGGGTTTGTCTTTGCATTCCGAACAATTTTCCTAGCAGTTGTGGCTGAAATTTTAGTTGGTCTACCTGACCGTGGTTTGGTTTCAACAGAACCCCTCATTTTCCACTTCTTTATTAGTTTGAACACTGCTGATTTGCATTCTCAATTACTTGGATATCTTTTTATATCCCTTTCCTGTTTTATACAGTTCAACTACCTTTTCCCGCAGATCCTTTGACAATTATTTTGCTTTCCCCATGACTCAGAATCCAGAATCGTCAGTGCAGCACTGGATGAAAGATACAAGGGTCTGCCAGGAGTCCAGAAACTCATTGACCTTTTATACACACACACTAATTACAAGCAAACAGATCACAGGTGAGGATGGTTACCTTTAATAGTCATTCAAACCCCTTTGTGTCAACTTGTGTGCATGTTATCAGGCCAAAATCACCAGGGTATGTAAACTTTTGAAATCATAAATTCTTCCAGGGTATGTAAACTTATGAATAAATTATAAAAATGTGTGCACTCTATCTAGACTACAAACAAAACAATTTTGGTGCTAGCAGTCACAATGCAATAATAACTAAATAAATAAAAGAGTAGTCACAGCTACAAAGTGCTTGCTGTGAAAAAGAATGACAAGGCAGCACTCAAATTGCATAAATAACAAGTGGTTTATTTGGTAAACCTGCACATGCCAAAAACAATTCCCAAAACCCTTAATTAAACTAAAAAGGAGTGACTAATAAACCCAGGCCTGGTTTGTGCTTTATCTAACACACTGCCGTAAAACTACGGTTAATGCAAATAATTGTTCGAAGTATATGACATATATAAACTATGCACTGTTACAAACAAACAAAAAATGTGTGAAAGATACACTTTTGCAACAATATCCAAAGGA
The DNA here is from genome assembly GCF_027579735.1 of Bombina bombina. Lineage (NCBI taxonomy): Eukaryota > Metazoa > Chordata > Amphibia > Anura > Bombinatoridae > Bombina > Bombina bombina. The sequence continues at coordinate 918,019,581 of NC_069503.1, forward strand.
GACACAGATAAACAAATGTCCATTTAACAGAGCACTTAGTGTGAATCACACGCTCTGCAATTGAAATATGTTACAAAGAAGCAGTTCCAGCGTTACTGATTGGAAGGCCAACTGTTATAGATTACTGAGCAAACAGTCTCACCACATTCGCGGTACAGAGTTCCAGTATTCGCTTCAACACTAGCTTGTATAGTTACCACTTGATCACTCCAGACTCTGCATTTTTCTCATGCCGGATCCTGGTAATTCTCCAAGCAAAGCAATGTGTGTTGAAAGCTCCATAACGGTTTCAGTACCTCCTTGTATTATAAACCGGAACTCCTCTTCAAGACTGCTGCATGCTTTTCAGTTGTCAGAACCACATCAAAGTAACACGGTATGCTTTTAATCAGCTGCCAGGGATTTAGTACTCCACTTCAAACAGTTGCCGCTTCACAAAACGTCAGACATGACGCGTTTCGCCCCTCCCCTTAGTGGGCTGACTTTAGGGCCTCATCGGATGCTTACTTGTGGTGAAAACACCCCTTTTATAGCACTATAGCTAATTTAAATATTTGATTGACAGTTTTAGCACCATATTGCAACCTTATATTCGAAGGTAAACAAAAACTTATTATTGCACAAACATCATATTTGTTAAATAGTTACATGTTATGCAACATATACTTGGGTTTTACTTTTTCATTCTGGGATGGCAAAATCGAAACTACACCATTTTTCTACCTTTGCAATTTACTACATCTCAAAACCTTTACTTATCATTAAGGCTAAACAAATGACTATTATATACACAACCAAAGTAATGTATGTAAGAAGAGTCCAACAGGTTCTTTTTCAATTGTCCCCTACTAGGGTTAATTCTACAGAAAGCATGAGAAATCTATTTTTTCATTAAGGCCATTTGGAGCCAGAGTGTTTAATCGATAAATCCATCGAGATTCATTCCTTAATAACATATTATCCACATCACCCCCTCGGCGGTGCTGTTTTATGTGCTGGATGCCAGTTACTTTCATTATGGTAAAATCAGAATTATGATATAATTCAAAGTGTCTGGCCACTGGGCTATCCTGCTCTTTATTCTTAATGTCATCCCTATGCTCTCTGACTCGATCTTTTAGATCACGTTTAGTTTTCCCTATATAGAATAGGGGGCATGAGCAGTGCAAGAGGTAAATGACACCTGTAGTGTTGCAGGTTATCCATTGTTTTATATTATATTGTCTACCTGTTAAAGTTTCAAATTTACATGTTTTTTGTATAAACCTGCAATACACACAATGCCCACAGGGACTACAACCTTGCCATTTGCCTCTTGTGCTTAACCAATTGGTTTTCGGTTCTCTTGTATATTCACTTCTAACAAGCTTATCCTTAAGACTGTCAGCTCTGCGTGCTGTCAACAATGGAAAGTCTCCTACATAGTCTTTGAGTTCAGTATCAATAGTCAGCATGTGCCAATATTTATTCATGATGTCTCTAAGTTTGCCCCAGTGTGCGTTATATTTAGTTATGAGGCGTACTTTATCACCATTCCTTTTAACTACATTCTGTTTATAGAGCAGTTCATTTCTTGTACTATTCCTAGCCCTTGTCCAGGCCCTTTTTACCTGTCTTTTTGAATATCCCCTTTCAAGGAACCTAGACGACATGTCTTTGGCCTGTGATTCAAACTCCTCTAAGTCGGAACAATTCCTTCTCAACCGAAGGAATTGGCCAACTGGAATGCCAGTTTTTAGGCATTCAGGATGGTGGCTGGTAGCATGTAAAAGGCTATTAGTGGCCGTTGATTTTCGATGGACCCTAGTGGTTAAGTGTCTACCTTCTTTCCTAATTGATAGATCTAAGAAAGTTGCTTCATCTTTACTCATGTCACATGTAAGAAAGATGTTGTACCCATTGTCAGAGTTTAGTATACTCAAGAAATTTTCGAACAACTCTTTACTGCCCCGCCACAGGAGTAGAATATCATCCACATAGCGGAGCCAGAGTGCCACATGTGCCTCCACTAGGGACTCAAAACACGAAAAAACCTCTCGTGCCTCCCATAAGCCTAGATGTAAACAGGCATATGTGGGTGCACATGTGGCACCCATGGCTGTGCCTTGAAGCTGTCTATAATATCTTCCATCAAATTGGAATATATTATTATTCAAAATGAGTTGTAACAAAGAGATTACAAAATCAGTATGCTTTTGAAAATCATGTCCTCTCTGTTCTAGAAAATATCTAGTTGCTCTGATTCCCACATTATGGGGGATCGAGGAGTATAACGACTCGACATCGAGGGTCACTAACCATGTGTCTTCATCAACCTCAATGCCATCTAATTTCCTAAGGACATCTGAAGTATCTTGGACATAGGAGGGCAATGAACTTAGAAACGGTCTCATAAAGTAGTCTATATATCTACTCGCTCCTTCCATAGGCCCCCCTATGCCCGAGATAATTGGTCGTCCCGGCGGTTTGCTCATGCTTTTATGCAGCTTGGGAATGCAGTAAAAAGTTGGCACAATAGGAAACTTTTTGAACATGAATGCATGTTCTTTGGTTGTTATTAGCCCTTCTCTCAAAGCATCATTGAGAATGAACAAAAGCTCATTACAAGATGTATCAAATGCAATTCTGTTTGTCAATTCATACTGTGTAGTATTGGATAACTGCCTCTGGATTTCTGTCACATAGTCATTATCATTCATGACCACCAAGTTACCACCCTTGTCGGATAGTTTTGTGAAGCGGCAACTGTTTGAAGTGGAGTACTAAATCCCTGGCAGCTGATTAAAAGCATACCGTGTTACTTTGATGTGGTTCTGACAACTGAAAAGCATGCAGCAGTCTTGAAGAGGAGTTCCGGTTTATAATACAAGGAGGTACTGAAACCGTTATGGAGCTTTCAACACACATTGCTTTGCTTGGAGAATTACCAGGATCCGGCATGAGAAAAATGCAGAGTCTGGAGTGATCAAGTGGTAACTATACAAGCTAGTGTTGAAGCGAATACTGGAACTCTGTACCGCGAATGTGGTGAGACTGTTTGCTCAGTAATCTATAACAGTTGGCCTTCCAATCAGTAACGCTGGAACTGCTTCTTTGTAACATATTTCAATTGCAGAGCGTGTGATTCACACTAAGTGCTCTGTTAAATGGACATTTGTTTATCTGTGTCTCCTTTGGATATTGTTGCAAAAGTGTATCTTTCACACATTTTTTGTTTGTTTGTAACAGTGCATAGTTTATATATGTCATATACTTCGAACAATTATTTGCATTAACCGTAGTTTTACGGCAGTGTGTTAGATAAAGCACAAACCAGGCCTGGGTTTATTAGTCACTCCTTTTTAGTTTAATTAAGGGTTTTGGGAATTGTTTTTGGCATGTGCAGGTTTACCAAATAAACCACTTGTTATTTATGCAATTTGAGTGCTGCCTTGTCATTCTTTTTCACAGCAAGCACTTTGTAGCTGTGACTACTCTTTTATTTATTTAGTTATGTAAACTTATGAGCACAACTGTACTACATCCCTTTAAATCAGTGTTAAAACCTTTGGTGGTTTTTAGATGTAAGTATTAAATATAACTGAAATACTTTACATATCATTTACATGTGTTTTGTTATGCAAACTATCAAGTGATAATGGTTTACTTCAGGTCTTCAAAAGCACAACATTTTTCAACAGTATTTTGTGCTGCTCTCACGCTTCCTGCAATGTCCATTAGAAATATAGGACACGTAACAAAATGTCATCTTAAGAATCTCTGGCTAACTGATTTTACCATCTACTTGTAATACCAGGTTGTGCTCTATTCTTATTGAGAGACCGAGCACAAGATAACCCACCCTGCGCTATCAATAGCACTCCACTTGTACTCTAGCCCACCATCTGTATGCACATATACAAACTTTTACTTGTTTTTTATGCATATCTCTGAGAATACAAGTGCAACAATCTGCTCCGACTTTAAACTGCTCAGTTAGGTATCCAAACCATCCACTCTTCTCCGCTGCTGGTTAGGGAAGCCTGCAGGGCCCAAAAATGGTTTTGTAACCATATCCGATATACTGGTGGTTTTAATTAAAATTACACTTGAATCGTGCGCTTGTATGTTTTTGTCTTTGTATAGAGCTCATATGTGTCTGAGGGCCTTGTTTTTCTAAGCAAGCGGCACTTCATTTAAGGAGTTTTTCTGTATATGGACTGATACTTTGATTTTACAATAAATATTACCCTTAACAGCTGATTAACAATTAACAAAAGTGTGGTGCACATCTGCAATTAGCAGCCTTCGAATTACCTAAAAACAATGGCAAAGCCCTGCATGTCTGCTATTTCTGAACAAAGGGGTGAAAAAAAAAATGTATTTGATCGCTTTTGCGGCTAAATGGTGACATAAAATATACCAAAATGGGCCTAGATTAATACCTTGGTTATCTACTTAACAATGTAGATATAATTTTGATAGGCAAATAAAAAACAGAGGCTTTATTTCTGTTTAAACAGAGTGATAGCACAAATGCTAAAAAAGTATCTGGTATTTCAGACAGGTTTTTCTCTGAAATTGGCAGTAGCAAAGGGGTTAATGTTCGCTTCTGCATACATACAAGGAAGCAGCCATATATAGAGAAAGAAAATCACCTCCAAATATTGCTCAGCATCTGATTCTCCATGAAAGATTAATGTAGTTTAGAGGTTTATTGAAGATTATCATTTTGCCCTGTCACATTTAGCACAAATGATGATTCAGTCACACTCCAGTAATATCCAAGCATATTACTGCTAAAGACATTTGAGAGCTGAGAGAATCACTGAAGGGCACAGTGCACACATTTAGTTATAAGGTAGAGTGAAGAACTATTCAATATATGATTTCAACAAATGAAATCAATGTTCATTTTATTTTATACTGTTAAATCGGAGCAAGATCTCTATTTAAAAAAGAGAAAGTTCAGCCCTTTCATTTCTGTGGAAATCTGTAGATATTAAGGGTTTTATTTTATTAGTTATGAAAAGATTATTATACGTTTTATTCAAAATATAAATCCCTCTAAATTTCAACAAGGATTTTTAAAAGCATTTAAACACTGTCTTTCATGTATTGGTTAATGGCTACGATATAAAACATGGAAGTCTTTATCCTGCAATTTACTCGTATTTAAATTTTAAAAAATTATTTGAAGTTTATTCCATTTAATTCTCAGTCTCAATGTCCCTATATGCTGCACACTTATTGCTTGCTGCAGGGCCTTATTTATATTTTCCCTTATTGGCCACAGCAAAGCAGATAAGACAAACACTCAAGAAGCTTTTTAAGGGATTTACCCCTCAACATCAAAACAATGCAAAGTTTGCTAACAAAATTACAGTTTCTGTTAAAAATTATTTGAAGTTTATTCCATTTAATTCTCAGCCTCAATGTCCCTATATGCTGCACACTTATTGCTGCAGGGCCTTATTTATATTTTCCCTCATTGGCCACAGCAAAGCAGATAAGACAAACACTCAAGAAGCTTTTTAAGGGATTTACCCCTCAACATCAAAACAATGCAAAGTTTGCTAACAAAATTATTAAAAAATATATATATTTTATATGAAGATGTTTCACAATTAAGGACCAGGTGGTGAGTGGCGTGCTAACAGTTACGTGCAAGTGGAAAGGGGTTTAGCGCTCATATTACAAGTTGAAAAGAATACATTTAAAAGTACAGTTACATTCATAACAACACCATCTGATAAAAAATATTTAAACAAAATTGCACAAAAAAGTTATAAGGGCTCAAGGATATGAGGTCTCTGGTCTTTAACATAGAGATGCATACATGTTTAAATATGTATGTACGGTATATATATGTCTGTGTGTGTGTGTTTTTATATGTGTGTAAATATGTATTTATATGTATATCTATACAGTATATATATATATATATATATATATATATATATATATATATATATATATATATATATATATGCATATATATGTATTTACAGACATATATACACATATAAACACATAAATACCTATGTATTTATATATTTATATATATATATATATGTATATATATATAAGTGATAGAACCCCTTTGCTGTTAAGTAGATGAAAACAACAAAAAACATATTTAGGCAATATTCATATTTAATAAAGTGTTTATTTACAGTAAATATTTCACATTCCAATATTCTCCACATAGAGTAATATGTTCTAAGTATTTATAAATAGATATATATATATATATATACAAATAGAAAAAGATCCAGACAGCAGCTCAAAACACGTAAGCCACTTTATTATAAACTATATAACGTATCATAAAAACAGCAATATTGCAATGCAAATGAATGCAAAAAAATATGCAAATATATAGAGCGTAGCTATGGCCAAGATGGTGGGGCTGTTAGGAGCACTAGAAAGGGCCTGTCGGACGCGTTTCAGCTCCTATGGAGCCCAGTGACGTGCTGTCATAGGAGGCAGGGGAGGCAGCGCCTCCCCTGTCCTATGTGTGTAATTACACTCACTTTATTTATAATGTTAAAAATAAAAAATATATATATTTTTTATTTTTATATATAAATTTTTTTTAGGTAACCAAGGTGCCCCCCCCCCCCCCCCCCCACCTCTGCCGCCTGCCACCCGCCAGCTAGAGAATGTGCCACCCAGTGGCACTTAAGTCTCTGTCTGCAGCCCATACCGTATCTTATAGAGGCTGCTCTCTAAGCAGCTGCCGGAGTGTGATGTCAGAGCTCAGCTCACTGCTCCATGTCTAAGTGCTGCTAGAGACTGCGCCACCCAGTGGCACTTAAGTCTCTTTGCAGCCCATACAGATCCTATTAGAGGCTGCTCTCTAAGCAGCTGCCTGAGTGTGACGTGGGTGTCAGAGGCTCAGAGCTCACTGCTATTGGAGGCTTGCTCCAGTAGGACTGGCGGGAATCAAGGACAAGAAGAGAGAAGAGACCGGAGAAGACAGAAGAGCTGAGTGCTGAGCCTGACAGTGCTGAGATGGACCTGCCCTGGATAACGGTAAGTAAAGTATTTTATTGCCCTGTTTGTGAGCCAGGCAGCCTACAGGTCTACAATGACAATCTAGAGAGAGTAAGTTACACTATGGTACTGTACTGGTGCTGGTGTAATTTTATTTTCTCAACTTTTTTTTTTTTCTTGCGACCCCCCCTCCCCCCCCCCGCGGCCCCCCCTCGCCCCCCGCGGCCCCCCCTCACCCCCCCGTGGCCCCCCCTCACCCCCCCCGCGGCCCCCCTCGACCCCAGCGGCCCCCCCACTGGTATATGACAGTTTTAAATCAGAGCATTGCCTTGGTAACCTGGGACAGCACTCTGATTTCAAACTGTCATTTCCTGCTGAGAGGGAAAGAAGCTGCCTGTGTGTGTGTAATGCAGTTGCCCGGTGCCATAGTGTGAAGTGCTCAGTCAGACAGTGTCACCATGTCTAGCAGAGCTGCAGATTAAAGGTATGTGCACTGCTCAATTTGCTTGGTAATGGTACACCACTGCTGACTTCAGAACCTCCATTTCATCCCCTGTGTCTCCCCCACCCCTCCTCCCCTGTGTCTCCCCCCCACCCCCCCTCCCCTGGGTCTCCCCTCCACCCCCCCTCCCCTGGGTCTCCCTCCCACCCCCCTCCCCTGTGTCTCTCCCCCCCCTCCCCTGTGTCTCTCCCCCCTCCCCTATGTCTCTCTCCCCCTCCCCTATGTCTCCCCCTGTATGTTTCTCTCCCCTCTGTCTCTCTCTCTCCCCTCTGTCTCTCTCTCTCTCCCCTCTGTCTGTCTCTCTCTCTCCCCTCTGTCTGTCTCTCTCTCTCCCCTCTCTCTCTCTCTCCCCCTCTCTCTCTCTCCCCCTCTGTCTCTCTCTCTCTCTCTCTCCCCTCTGTCTCTCTCTCTCTCCCCCCCTCTGTCTCTCTCTCTCCCCCCTCTCTCTCCCCTCTGTCTCTCTCTCTCTCTCCCCCTCTGTCTCTCTCCCCTCTGTCTCTCTCTCTCCCCTATGTCTCTCTCTCTCCCCCATGTCTCTCTCTCTCCCCCATGTCTCTCTCTCTCCCCTCTGTCTCTCTCTCTCCCCTCTGTCTCTCTCCCCTCTGTCTCTCTCCCCTCTGTCTCTCTCTCTCCCCTCTGTCTATCTCTCTCCCCTCTGTCTCTCTCTCTCCCCTCTGTCTCTCTCTCTCCCCTCTGTCTCTCCCTTTCTCCCTCCTCCTCTGTCTCTCCCTTTCTCCCTCCCCCTCTGTCTCTCCCTTTCTCCCTCCCCCTCTGTCTCTCCCTTTCTCCCTCCCCCTCTGTCTCTCTCCCCTCTGTCTGTCTCTCTCTCTCCCCTCTGTGTCTCTCTTTCTCTCTCTCCCCCTCTGTCTCTCTCCCCTCTGTCTCTCTCTCCCCACTGTCTCTCTCTTCTCTCTCTCCCCTCTGTCTCTCTCTTTCTCTCTCTCCCCCTCTGTCTCTCTCTCCCCCTCTGTCTCTCTCTCCCCCTCTGTCTCTCTCTCCCCTCTCTCTTCTCTCTCTCCCCTCTCTCTTCTCTCTCTCCCCTCTGTCTCTCTCTCTCTCCCCCTCTCTTCTCTCTCTCCCCTCTGTCTCTCTCTCTCTCCCCCTCTGTCTGTCTGTCTCTCTCTCCCCTCTGTGTCTCTCTTTCTCCCTCTACCTCTCTCTTCTCTCTCTCTCCCCTCTGTCTCTCTATCCCTTCCCCTCTGTCTCTCTATCCCTCCCCCTCTGTCTCTCTATCCCCCCCCTCTGTCTCTCTATCCCTCCCCCTCTGTCTCTCTATCCCTCCCCCTCTGTCTCTCTCTCTCACCACATCTCTCTCTCCCCCTCTGTCTCTCTATCCCTCCTCCTCTGTCTCTCTCTCCTCTCTCTCTCTCTCTCTCTCTCTCTCTCCCTTCTGTCTCTCCCTTTCTCCATCCCCCTCTGTCTCTCTCTCCCCCCTCTCTCTCTCCCTTCTGTCTCTCCCTTTACCATCCCCCTCTGTCTCTCTCTCTCTCTCTCTCTCTCCCATCTGTCTCTCTCTCTCCCCTCTCTCTCTCCTCTGTCTCTCTCTCCCCCTCTGTCTCTCTATCCCTCCCCCTCTGTCTCTTTATCCCTCCCCCTCTGTCTCTCTCTCTCTCCTCTCTCTCTCTCTCTCTCTCCCCTCTCTCTCTCTCTCTCTCTCCCCTCTCTCTCTTTATCTCTCCCCTCTCTCTCTCTCCCTTCTGTCTCTCCCTTTCTCCATCCCCCTCTGTCTCTCTCCCCCATCTGTCTCTCTCTCTCCCCTCTCTCTCTCTCCCTTCTGTCTCTCCCTTTCTCCATCCCCCTCTGTCTCTTTCTCCCATCTGTCTCTCTCTCTTTCTCTCCCTCTGTCTCTCTCTTTCTCCCTCCCCCTGTCCCTCCCTTTCTCCCTCCCCCTGTCTCTCCCTTTCTCCCTCCCCCTCCTTCTCTCCCTTTCTCCCTCCCCCTCTTTCTCTCTCTCTCCCCTCTGTCTGTCTCTCTCTCTCCCCTCTGTGTCTCTTTTTCTCTCTCCCCCTCTGTCTCTCTCTCCCCTCTGTCTCTCTCTTCTCTCTCTCTCTTTCTCCCCTCTGTCTCTCTCTCTCCCCTCTGTCCCTCTCTTTCTCCCTCTCCCCCTCTCTCCCCTCTGTCCCTCTCTCTCTCCCCCTGTCTCTCTCTCTCTCTCTCTCTCTCCCTTCTCTCTCCCCCCTGTCTCTCTCTCTCTCTCTCTCTCTCTCTCTCCCTGTCTCTCTCTCTCCCCCTGTCTCTCTATCTCTCCCCCTCTGTCTTTCTCTCTCTCTATCTCTCCCCCCCCTGTCTCTCTCTCTCCCCTCTGTCTCTCTATCCCTATCCCTCTCTCTCTCTCCCCCTCGCTCTCCTCTCTGTCTCTCTCTCCCCCCTCTGTCTCTCTCTCTCCTCTGTCTCTCTCTCTCTCTCTCTCTCTCTCTCTCTCTCCCCTCTGTCTCTCTCTCTCTCCCCTCTGTCTCTCTCTCTCTCCCCTCTGTCTCTCTCTCCTCTGTCTCTCTCCTCTGTCTCTCTCCTCCGTCTCTCTCCTCTGTCTCTCTCTCCCTCCCCCTCTGTATCTCCCTTTCTCCCTCCCCCTCTGTCTCTCCCTTTCTCCCTCCCCCTCTGTCTCTCTCTCCTCTGTGTATCTTTCTCTCTCCCCCTCTGTGTCTCTCTCTCTTCTCTCTCTCTTTTTCTGTGTCTCTCTCTCTCTCTCTATCCATCTCTCTCTCCCTGTCTCTCCAACCCCCTCTGTCTCTATCCTTATGTGTCTCATTCTCCCCCATGGTCTCTTTGTCTTTCTCTCTACCCTCTGTCTCTCTTTGTCTCTCTCTCTCTCCTCTGTCTCTTTGTCTCTCTCTCCCCCTCTGTCTCTCTGTCTATCTCTCTCTCCCTGTCTCTCCCACCCGTTATTACTACTTTCCTTCATTCTCTTGTTATCCTTTGATGAAAATCATATATAAATATGCTCAGTAGCTGCTGATAGGTGGCTGCACAATAGATACCTCATGTGATTGGCTCACCCATGTACATTGCTATTTCTTCAACAAAGGATATCTAAAGAATGAAGGCATATCCTAGCCAGTGCCTCACCTGCCTCTGACCTCACTGCACGTCACTGATGGAGCCTTACTCATAGACTGCATCATATATATATATATCTGTATATCTCTATACCAGTGGTAATTTTGCGATTATCTAAAAATCTAAGGGGTTTAATTAAAGTGTAATGCATTATTTAAGCATTTCTCTATCATTTCCAAACTCATTATATACTCCAGGAGTAAACATAACACCTGTTATTATTATTTATGGTATTAAGGTTTAAACGTGCAATACAGACACAGATTTAGCCGTTGTGATATGTAACGTCTTTATTAAACTTAAAGTTAAATAAAACCAAGTTTCATAAACAAACAGAAGTGCAACTTTAATAAATATTAAAAAAAACTGTAAACTGTATTGGCTGGAACGCCATTGCACATATTATCCAATATAAAAACTTAAACAGTTCTCTGTTAATAATTAAAACAAGTATCAAGTATCTCAACATAACAAAATTAACACTGCTCCAGAACTTCCAAATTCATTATATACTCCTGGAGTAAAGGTTTATTAACCTGTTTTTATTTATGGTATTAAGGTTTAAACATGCAATACAGATTTAACAGATTTAACTGTTGTGGTAACTGTCATGTCTATTTATCTTAAAATTAAATAAAACCAAGTTTCGTAAATAAACAAGAAGATAGTCTTGCTTTTTTTTAATACAAAAGAGCAGTTATTAGATATGGATCGATTATAGCATCTTGCATAAAGTGTTAATTTTGACAGCAAATTTTGATTTAGTTTTAGTCATTGTCTTGACTAAAATGTCATCTTGATTTAGTTTTAGTCAATGGGGCATATGTATCAAGCTCCGAATGGAGCTTGATGTCCCGTGTTTCTGGCGAGTCATCAGACTCAGCCAATAGAATGTGAGATTAATCTGATTGGCTGATTGGATCAGCCAATCGGATTGAACTTCAATCTAATTGGCTGATTCAATCAGCCAATCAGATTTTCCTACCTTAATTCCGATTGGCTGATAGAATCCTATCAGCCAATCGGAATTCGAGGGATGCCATCTTGGATGACATCACTTAAAGGAGCCATCATTTGTTGTTCAGTCGTCGGTGGAAGAAGATGGCTCTGCGTCGGCTCGTCTGAAGATGGCTCCGCTCCGGATGGATGAAGATTGAAGACGCCGCCTGGATGATGACTTCAATCGGATGGAAGACTTCTTCAGTGCCGCCTGGATGTTGACTTCAATTGGACGAAAGACTTCTTCAGCGCCCCTTGGATGATGACTTCTGCTGCTCCGGATGTCTTCTTCTGTTCCATCGGTGGTCGGCTGGCTGAAGAAGGCTAAAGGTAGGATGATCTTCAGGGGGGTAGTGTTAGGTTTATTTAAGGGGGGTTTGGGTTAGAATAGGGGTATGTGGGTGGTGGGTTTTAATGTTGGGGGGGTTGTATTTTATTTTTACAGGCAAAAGAGCTGAATTATTTGGGGCATGCCCCACAAAATGCCCTTTTAAGGGCTGGTAAGGTAAAAGAGCTGTTAACTTTTTAATGTAGAATAGGGTAGGGCATTTTTTATTTTGGGGGGCTTTGTTATTTTATTAGGGGGCTTAGATTAGGTGTAAGTAGCTTAAAATTGTTATAATATTTTTTAAATGTTTGTAACTTATTTTTTTTTATTTTTTGTAACTTAGTTTTTTTATTTTTTGTACTTTAGTTAGTTTATTTAATTGTATTTAATTAATTTAATGATAGTGTAGTGTTAGGTTTAATTGTAACTTAGGCTAGGATTTATTTTACAGGTAATTTTGTATTTCTTTTAGCTAGGTAGTTATTAAATAGTTAATAACTATTTAATAACTATTCTAACTAGCTAAAATAAATACAAAGTTACCTGTAAAATAAATTTAAATCCTAAAATAGCTACAATGTAATTATTAATTACATTGTAGCTATCTTAGGGTTTATTTTATAGGTAAGTATCTAGTTTTAAATAGGAATAATTTATTTAATGATAGTGTAGTGTTAGGTGTAATTGTAACTTAGGTTAGTTTTTATTTTACAGGTAAATTTCTCTTTATTTTAATTAGGTAGCTATTAAATAGTTAATAACTATTTAATAGCTATTGTACCTAGTGAAAATAAATTGAAATTTGCCTGTAAAATAAAAATAAATCCTAAAATAGATACAATATAATTATTATTTATATTGTAACTATATTAGGGTTTATTTTAAAAATAAGTATTTAGTTTTTAAATAGGATTAATTTAGTTAATAAGATTTAGATGTATTTAATTAATATTTAAATTAGGGGGGTGTTAGGGTTAGGGTTAGACTTAGGTGTAGGGGTTAATAATTTTATTATAGGTTGCGGCGGTATAGGGGGGGCAGAATAGGGGTTAATAAATTTATTATAGGTGGCGACGGTGTAGGGGGGGCAGATTAGGGGTTAATAAGTTTAATATAGGTGGCGGCGGGGTCCGGGATCGGCAGGATAGGGGATAATACATTTATTATAGGTGGCGGCGGTATAGGGGGGGCAGGATAGGGGTTACTAGGTATAATGTAGGTGGCGGTGGGCTCCGGGAGCGGTGGTTTAGCGGTTAATACATTTATTATAGTTGCGGGGGGCTCCGGGGGCGCCGGTATAGGGGGTAGAACAGTGTAGTTTAGTGTGAGTGCTTAGTGAGAGGCTAGCAATAAAGCTGGAAAAAAGCCGAAGAGCAGCGAGTGATAACTATCACAGTCCGCTGCTCATCGTCCCATACTTGGTGCACGGCTTTTTGACAGCTTTATTGATAACTTTGGTGAGATTATTCAGGTCCGCGGCGGCGATGGTAGACACGTTGATAACTAGAGGCCCTAATCTTTAAAATAAAATAAAAATTCCTAACACTAAGCCCCAAATAGGTACTCACCGTTCCTGAAGTCCGGCGGAGAAGGTCTTCTTCCAGGCGGCTCCGTCATCTTCTATCTTCATCCTGAGCAAAGGCGGCACAGAGGTGCGGAACGGTCTTCCTCGATGCGTGGATCCGGGGCAGTGGTTCTCAGTGGCGGCGATCCTCAGCAGCGTGGAGGCTCCTCTTCATCCGATGTCTGTTGCACACTGAAAATTGAATGCAAGGTACTGCCTTGCATTCCTATTGGCTGAAATTTTGAAATCAGCCAATAAGATTAGAGCTACTGAAATCCTATTGGCTGTTCAAATCAGCCAATAAGATTTCAGTAGCTCTCATCCTATTGGCTGATTTCAAAATTTCAGCCAATAGGAATGCAAGGTACCCCAATAAATATGGTATACCTTGCATTAAATTTTCAGTGTGCAACAGACGATCACATGAAGAGGAGCATCCACGCCACTGAGGATCTCCCGTGCTGAAGACCGCCGCTGAGGATCCATGCATCGGGGAAGCCAGCTCTGCACCTCCGCTCCACGCCACCTTCACTGCGGATCAAGATAGAAGATGATGGAGCCGCTGGAAGAAGACCTTGCCTACCGGTCCTTCCCCTAGTTGGGGCTTAGTTTTAGACTTTTTTATTTTAATTTTTGGGGTGTTTTTTTTTTTTTTAGATTAGGGATTTTTTTGGCCTTGAAAAAGAGCTGATTGCTCTTTTAAGGGCAGTAAAAGAGCTTAATGCCTTTTTAAGGGCAATGCCGATACAAATGCCCCTTTATCGGCAATGGGTAGTTTAGGTTTTTTAGTGTTTTGAGGGTTTGATGAGTTTTTACTGTAAGGGGGGACTTAGTATTTTTTAAATGTAAAAGAGCTGTTTAACTTAGGGCAATGCCCTACAAAAGGCCCTTTTAAAGGTTATTGGTAGTTTAGATTAGGGGGTGTTTTTATTTTGGGGGGCTTTTTTATTTTCATAGGGATTAGGTTTATTTATTTATTTATTTTTATAATTTTGTTTATTTTTTTCTGTAATTTAGGGTTTTTTTATTTTTTTTAATTTAATGTTAGGATTTTTTATTTTAATTGTAATTTAGAAGTAATTTAGGTTAATTTAGAAGGTGTTAGGTTAGGTGGCTTAGTAATTAAATTAGTTATTTGCGTTGTTAGGGGGTTGGCGGTATAGGGGTCAAAGAGAAAGTAAATTCTAGCGTTTTACAAACGCTGGGATTTACTATTGAAACAAATAAAGGGGACTTTCATTCATGAAGTGTAAGATACTTCATGAAGAAAGCTCCTTTATTTGATTCAATCAATCGCCGTTTTTAGTTGCTACAGCAGCCCATGGCTAAAAAAATTTTTTGCTAAGAGGTGACATTTTTACCTCTTAGCCAATAGCCATGTGGTAAATCGGCTTGGCGGCCATGGGAGCCGTATTTACCACACTGCTATTGGCTAAGAGGTGAAAACGTCACCTCGTAGCCAAAAATTTTTTTAGCCGTGCTCTGCTGTAGGAGTTAAGAGCGGCTATCGATTGAATCAAATAAAGGAGCTTTCTACATGAAGTATCTTATACTTCATGAATGAAAGTGCCCTTTACTTGTTTCAATAGTAAATCCTAGCATTTGTAAAACGCTAGGATTTACTTTCACTTTAATATATTAATTAGGTTTATTGCAATGTGGGGGTTTAGGGGTTAATAGGTTAATTAGGTTTATTGAGATGTGGGGAGTTGGCGGTTTAAGAGTTGATAGGTTAAATAGGTTTATTGCGATGTAGGGGGTTACTAGATTAATTAGGTTTATTACGATGTGGGGGGTTGGCAGTCTAGGGGTTAATATTTTAATTTTATTTACAGATTAGGGGTTAATTACTTTATTGTTTTGCGATTTGGGGGTTGGCGGTTTAGGTGTTTGTTAATACTTCGTGCGGGAGGTTAGTTTTTTTTTGTTATACTTCGTGCAGTCGGTTACGTGTTTTTTTTATTTTGTTACTTGTGGGCAGGTTAGGTGTTTTTTAGTTATTTTGTGAAGGCAGTTGCGTGTTTTTTTTTTTTTTAAAGGCTTTGGATTTGCCTACGCTGCATCCATGTGGATTCCAAAAATAGTATCGGTGGATTCTTTCACCATCCTGCCATTTTCGGAATCCACCTGGATGCAGCTTGGCAGCATCCATGTGGATTCTTTTGGTTGCATGCGCAGCCAACATTCTTTTGAGGATGCATGCACAACTGGCGACGGCGACAGATGCGTTACAAATGCAATTATAGTATAGATATATATAAAGAGAGAGAGAGAGGTAAAGATATATATAGTACCAAAATACCATCAGCTATATATAGAAACATGTATTTATGAATAAGTAGAACATATTCTGCTATGTGAAGGACATTGGAATGTGAAATATTCATATTTTCATGTTGAGTTAGCGCACTTGAGAATATGCGCTTGGGTTTACGTGAGGGCAGGGTGTATAGTTTCTTTTTTTTTACCTTTTTTTGCTCCATTGAGTTCTGTGGGGGAATACATTAACTTAATCATTATATACTAAGTTTGGATTTTTGTGCGCATCAGGTTAGTGCATGAGTGAAAACGTTTTACAATGTGTGAAAAGAGTTTGAGAACTAGCGGGAGTGTTTAATACTGCTTTATTTGTAATCTGGCCCTAAGGGATTTATGATTCATATATAAAAATACTTAATACCATTTAAGTCATTAAGGCCTAGATTACGAGTTTTGCGTTAGAGGCTATGCGGTGCTAACGAGCATTTTTGTCTCACCGCTCACTTTCCTACAGCGCTGGTATTACGAGTTTTCAGAAACCCGGCGATAAAAGACAAGAACTGAGCGTTGAGCAAAATTTTGCTCATTACCGCACTCCAATACCAGCGCTGCTTAAGTCAGAAGTGAGCTGGTCATACGTGCTCGTGCGCGATTTCCCCATAGGAATCAACGGGGAGAGCCGACTGAGAAAAAGTCTAACACCTGCAAAAAAGCAGCGTAAAACTCACTAACGCAGCCCCATTGATTCCTATGGGGAAATAAAATTTACGTTTACACCCTAACATGAACCTCGAGTCTAAACACCCCTAATCTTACACTTATTAACCCTAATCTGACGCCCCCGACATCGCCGACACCTACATTATATGTATTAACCCCTAATCTGCTGTCCCCAACATTGCTGACACCTACGTACTATTTATTAACCCCTAATCTGCCGCCCCAATGTTGCCGCAACCTACCTACACTTACTAACCCCTAATCTGCCTCCCCCAACGTCGCTGCCACTATAATAAACATATTAACCCCTAAACCGCCGCACTCCCGCCTGGCAAACATTAGTTAAACATTATTAACCCCTAATCTGCCATCCCTAACATTGACCCCACCTACCTACATTTATTAACCCCTAAAATGCCGTCCCCAACGTCGCCGCCACTATATAAACTTTATTAACCCCTAAATCTAAGTCTACCCCTAACACCCCCTAACTTAAATATCATTTAAATAAATCTAAAGAAAATTACTATCATTAACTACATTATTCCTATCTAAAACTAAATACTTACCCATAAAATAAACCCTAAGATAGCTACAATATAACTAATAGTTACATTGTAGCTAGCTTAGGGTTTATTTTTATTTTACAGGCAAGTTTGTATTTATTTTAACTAGGTAGAGTAGTTATTAAATAGTTATTAACTATTTAATAACTACCTAGCTAAAATAAAGACAAATTTACCTGTAAAATAAAACCTAACCTAAGTTACACTAACACCTAACACTACACTATAATTAAATACATTAAATAAATTAAATACAATTACCTAAATTAAATTAAATTAAATTAGCTAAAGTACAAAAAAAAACAATAAATTACAGAAATTAATAAACAAATTACAGATATTTAAACTAATTACACCTAATCTAATAGCCCTATCAAAATAAAAAAGCCCCCCCAAAAATAAAAAAAACCCTAGCCTAAACTAAACTACCAATAGCCCTTAAAAGGGCCTTTTGCGGGGCATTGCCCCAAAGTAATCAGCTCTTTTACCTGTAAAAAAAATACAAACAACCCCACAACAGTAAAATCCACCACCCACACAACCAACCCTCCAAATAAAATACTATCTAAAAAAAACTAAGCTCCCCATTGCCCTGAAAAGTGAATTTGGATGGGCATTGCCCTTAGCTCTTTTGCAGGCCCAAACCCTAACCTAAATATAAAACCCACCAAATACACCCTTAAAAAAACGTAGCACTAACCCCCTGAAGATCGACTTACTAGGAGAAGTCTTCATCCAGCCGGGCCGAAGTCCTCAACGAAGCCGGGAGTAGTCTTCATCCAAGCCGGGCAAAGTGGTCCTCCAGACGGGCAGAAGTCTTCATCCAGACGGCATCTTCTATCTTCATCCATCCGGCATGGAGCAGGTCCATCTTCAAGACATCCGACGCGGAGCATCCTCTTCATCCGACGACTAAAGACGAATGAAGGTACCTTTAAGTGACGTCATCCAAGTTGGCGTCCCTTAGATCCTGATTGGATAGAATTCTATCAGCCAATCAGAATTAAAGTAGAAAAAATCCTATTGTCTGATCCAATCAGCCAATAGGATTGAGTTTGCATTCTATTGGCTGATTGGAACAGCCAATAGAATGTGAGCTCAATCCTATTGGCTGATTTTTTCTTCCTTAATTCCGATTGGCTGATAGAATTCT
The DNA here is from genome assembly GCF_027579735.1 of Bombina bombina. Classification (NCBI taxonomy): domain Eukaryota; kingdom Metazoa; phylum Chordata; class Amphibia; order Anura; family Bombinatoridae; genus Bombina; species Bombina bombina. The sequence goes on from NC_069503.1 coordinate 918,037,707, forward strand.
ATCAGCCAATCAGAATCTATGGGACGCCATCTTGGATTAGGTCACTTAAAGGTACCTTCATTCATCTTTAGTCATCGGATGAAGAGGATGCTCCATGTCGGATGTCTTGAAGATGGACCCGCTCCGCGCCGGATGGATGAAGATAGAAAATGCCGCCTGGATGAAGACCACTTTGTCCGGCTAGGATGAAGACTTCTCCCGGCTTCGTTGAGGAATTCTGCCCGGTTTGGATGAAGACTTCTCCCGGCTTCGTTGAGGACTTCGGCCCGGCTTGGATGAAGACTTCTCCCGGTAAGTCGATCTTCAGGGGGTTAGTGTTAGGTTTCTTTAAAGGTGTATTGGGTGGGTTTTATTTTTAGGTTAGGGTTTAGGCCTGCAAAAGAGCTAACTGCCCTTTTAAGGGCAATGCCCATCCAAATGCACTTTTCATGGCAATGGGGAGCTTAGGTTTTTTTAGATAGTATTTTATTTGGGGGGTTGGTTGTGTGGGTGGTGGGTTTTACTGTTGGGGGGTTGTTTGCATTTTTTTTTTACAGGTAAAAGAGCTGATTATGCCCCGCAAAAGGGCTATTGGTAGTTTAGTTTAGGCTAGGGTTTTTTTTATTTTAGGGGTGCTTTTTTATTTTGATAGGGCTATTAGATTAGGTGTAATTAGTTTAAATATTTGTAATTTGTTTATTTTTTTCTGTAATTTAGTGTTTGTTTGTTTTTTTGTACTTTAGCTAATTTAATTTAATTTAATTTAGGTAATTGTATTTAATTTAGTTAATTTATTTAATTATAGTGTAGTGTTAAGTGTTATTGTAACTTAGGTTAGGTTTTATTTTACAGGTACTTTTGTATTTATTTTAGCTAGGTAGTTATTAAATAGTTAATAACTATTTAATAACTATTCTACCTAGTTAAAATAAATACAAAGTTGCCTGTAAAATAAAAATAAACCCTAAGCTAGATACAATGTAACTATTAGTTATATTGTAGCTAGCTTAGGGTTTATTTTATAGGTAAGTATTTAGTTTTAAATAGGAATAATTTAGTTAATTATAGTAATTTTATTTAGATTTATTTTAATTAAACTTAAGTTAGGGGGTGTTAGAGTTAGAGTTAGACTTAGATTTAGGGGTTAATACATTTAGTATAGTGGCGGCGACATTGGGGGTGGCAGATTAGGGGTTAATAAGTGTAGGAAGGTGGCAGCGACATTGGGGGCGGCAGATTAGGGGTTAATAAATATAATGTAGGTGTCGGGGATGTTGGGGGCAGCAGATTAGGGGTTCATAAATATAATGTAGGTGGCGGTGGTGTCCGGAGCAGCAGATTAGGGGTTAAAAAATGTATGGCGTTGTACTACAAAACTCTTAACTACTGACTTTTAAATGCGTTAGGACTCTTGGAGGTAGAGGGTGTACCGCTCACTTTTTGGCCTCCCAGGACAGACTCGTAATATCAGCGGTATGTAAGTCCTATAGAAAAAAGACTTTACGAAATTTACGTAAGTTGTTTTGCGGTAAGGCCAAAGAAGTGTGCGGTGACCCTAAACCTTCAAGACTCGTAATAACAGCGGGCATAAAAAAACATAATTTATGCTTACCTGATAAATTTATTTCTCTTGTAGTGTATCCAGTCCACGGATCATCCATTACTTATGGGATATTAACTCCTCCCCAACAGGAAGTGCAAGAGGATTCACCCAGCAGAGCTGCTATATAGCTCCTCCCCTAACTGCCATTACCAGTCATTCGACCGAAAACATGCAGAGAAAGGAAAACCATAGGGTGCAGTGGTGACTGTAGTTTAATGGAAAAATTACCTGCCTTAAAGTGACAGGGCGGGCCGTGGACTGGATACACTACAAGAGAAATAAATTTATCAGGTAAGCATAAATTATGTTTTCTCTTGTTAAGTGTATCAAGTCCACGGATCATCCATTACTTATGGGATACCAATACCAAAGCTAAAGTACACGGATGACGGGAGGGACAGGCAGGCTCTTTATATGGAAGGAACCACTGCCTGAAGAACCTTTCTCCCAAAAACAGCCTCCGAAGAAGCAAAAGTGTCAAATTTGTAAAATTTGGAAAAAGTATGAAGAGAAGACCAAGTTGCAGCCTTGCAAATCTGTTCAACAGAAGCCTCATTCTTAAAGGCCCAAGTGGAAGCCACAGCTCTAGTAGAATGTGCTGTAATTCTTTCAGGAGGCTGCTGTCCAGCAGTCTCATAGGCTAACCGTATTATGCTACGAAGCCAAAAGGAGAGAGAGGTAGCCGAAGCTTTTTGACCTCTCCTCTGACCAGAATAAACGACAAACAGGGAAGACGTTTGTCGAAAATCCTTAGTTGCCTGTAGATAAAATTTCAGGGCACGGACTACATCTAGATTGTGTAGCAGACGTTCCTTTTTCGAAGAAGGATTAGGACACAAAGATGGAACCACAATCTCTTGATTGATATTCCTGTTAGTGACCACCTTAGGTAGGAACCCAGGTTTAGTACGCAGAACTACCTTGTCTGAATGAAAAATCAGATAAGGAGAATCACAATGTAAGGCAGATAACTCAGAGACTCTTCGAGCCGAGGAAATCGCCATTAAAAACAGAACTTTCCAAGATAACAACTTGATATCAATGGAATGAAGGGGTTCAAACGGAACCCCCTGTAAAACATTAAGAACTAAGTTCAAACTCCATGGTGGAGCAACAGTTTTAAACACAGGCTTGATCCTAGCTAAAGCCTGACAAAAAGCTTGAACGTCCGGAACTTCTCACAGACGTTTGTGTAAAAGAATGGACAGAGCTGAAATCTGTCCCTTTAAGGAACTAGCGGATAAACCCTTTTCTAAACCTTCTTGTAGAAAAGACAATATCCTCGGAATCCTAACCTTACTCCATGAGTAACTCTTGGATTCGCACCAATATAAGTATTTGCGCCATATCTTATGGTAAATCTTTCTGGTAACAGGCTTCCTAGCCTGTATTAAGGTATCAATAACTGACTCAGAAAAACCACGTTTTGATAAAATCAAGCGTTCAATTTCCAAGCAGTCAGCTTCAGAGAAATTAGATTTTGATGTTTGAAGGGACCCTGGATCAGAAGGTCCTGTTTCAGAGGTAGCGACCAAGGTGGACAGGATGACATGTCCACTAGATCTGCATACCAAGTCCTGCGTGGCCATGCAGGCGCTATTAGAATCACTGATGCTCTCTCCTGTTTGATTCTGGCAATCAATCGAGGAAGCATCGGGAAGGGTGGAAACACATAAGCCATCCCGAAGGTCCAAGGTGCTGTCAAAGCATCTATCAGAACCGCTCCCGGATCCCTGGATCTGGACCCGTAACGAGGAAGCTTGGCGTTCTGTCGAGACGCCATGAGATCTATCTCTGGTTTGCCCCAACGTCGAAGTATTTGGGCAAAGACCTCCGGATGAAGTTCCCACTCCCCCGGATGAAAAGTCTGACGACTTAAGAAATCCGCCTCCCAGTTCTCCACTCCCGGGATGTGGATTGCTGACAGGTGGCAAGAGTGAGACTCTGCCCAGCGAATTATCTTTGATACTTCCATCATTGCTAGGGAGCTTCTTGTCCCTCCCTGATGGTTGATGTAAGCTACAGTCGTGATGTTGTCCGACTGAAACCTGATGAACCCCCGAGTTGTTAACTGGGGCCAAGCCAGAAGGGCATTGAGAACTGCTCTCAATTCCAGAATGTTTATTGGTAGGAGACTCTCCTCCTGATTCCATTGTCCCTGAGCCTTCAGAGAATTCCAGACAGCGCCCCAACCTAGTAGGCTGGCGTCTGTTGTTACAATTGTCCAGTCCGGCCTGCTGAATGGCATCCCCCTGGACAGATGTGGCCGAGAAAGCCACCATAGAAGAGAATTTCTGGTCTCTTGATCCAGATTCAGAGTAGGGGACAAGTCTGAGTAATCCCCATTCCACTGACTTAGCATGCACAATTGCAGCGGTCTGAGATGTAGGCGTGCAAAGGGTACTATGTCCATTGCTGCTGCCATTAAGCCGATCACCTCCATGCATTGAGCTACTGACGGGTCTTGAATGGAATGAAGGACACGGCATGCATTTTGAAGCTTTGTTAACCTGTCTTCTGTCAGGTAAATCTTCATTTCTACAGAATCTATAAGAGTCCCCAAGAAGGGAACTCTTGTGAGTGGAAAGATAGAACTCTTCTTTTCGTTCACCTTCCATCCATGCGACCTTAGAAATGCCAGTACTAACTCTGTATGAGACTTGGCAGTTTGAAAGCTTGAAGCTTGTATCAGAATGTCGTCTAGGTACGGAGCTACCGCAATTCCTCGCGGTCTTAGTACCGCCAGAAGAGCACCCAGAACCTTTGTGAAGATTCTCGGAGCCGTAGCCAATCCGAATGGAAGAGCTACAAACTGGTAATGCCTGTCTAGAAAGGCAAACCTTAGATACCGGTAATGATCTTTGTGAATCGGTATGTGAAGGTAAGCATCCTTTAAATCCACTGTGGTCATGTACTGACCCTTTTGGATCATGGGTAAAATTGTCCGAATAGTCTCCATTTTGAACGATGGAACTCTTAGGAATTTGTTTAGGATCTTTAAATCCAGGATTGGCCTGAAAGTTCCCTCTTTTTTGGGAACCACAAACAGATTTGAGTAAAACCCTTGTCCCTGTTCCGACCGTGGAACTGGATGGATTACTCCCATTAATAAAAGCTCTTGTACGCAGCGTAGAAACGCCTCTTTCTTTATTTGGTTTGTTGACAACCTTGACAGATGAAATCTCTCTCTTGGGGGAGAGTATTTGAAGTCCAGAAGGTATCCCTGAGATATTATCTATAGCGCCCAGGGATCCTGGACATCTCTTGCCCAAGCCTGGGCGAAGAGAGAAAGTCTGCCCCCCACTAGATCCGTTCCCGGATCTGGGGCCCTCAATTGATGCTGTTTTAGGGGCACCAGCAGGTTTCCTGGCCTGCTTGCCCTTGTTCCAGGACTGGTTAGGTCTCCAGCCTTGTCTGTAGCGAGCAACAGATCCTTCTTGTTTTGGAGCAGAGGAAGTTGATGCTGCTCCTGCTTTGAAATTCCAAAAGGAATGAAAATTAGATTGTCTAGCCTTAGGTTTGGCTCTGTCTTGAGGCAGGGCATGGCCTTTACCTCCTGTAATGTCAGCGATAATTTCTTTCAATCCGGGCCCGAATAAGGTCTGCCCTTTGAAAGGTATATTAAGAAATTTAGACTTAGAAGTAACGTCAGCTGACCAGGATTTTAGCCACAGTGCTCTGCGCGCCTGAATGGCGAATCCGGAATTCTTAGCCGTAAGCTTAGTTAAATGTACTACGGCATCTGAAGTAAATGAGTTAGCTAACTTAAGAGCTTTAAGCCTGTGTGTAATCTCATCTAATGGAGCTGATTCAAGTGTCCCTTCCAGAGACTCAAACCAAAATGCTGCTGCAGCCGTGACAGGCGCAATGCATGCAAGGGGTTGCAATATAAAACCTTGTTGAACAAACATTTTCTTAAGGTAACCCTCTAACTTTTTATCCATTGGATCTGAAAAGGCACAGCTATCCTCCACCGGCATAGTGGTACGCTTAGCTAAAGTAGAAACTGCTCCCTCCACCTTAGGGATCGTTTGCCATAAGTCCCGTGTGGTGGTGTCTATTGGAAACATCTTTCTAAATATCGGAGGGGGTGAGAACGGCACACCGGGTCTATCCCACTCCTTAGTAACAATTTCAGTAAGTCTCTTAGGTATAGGAAAAATGTCAGTACTCGACGGTACCGCAAAATATTTATCCAACCTACACATTTTTTCTGGTATTGCAACTGTGTTACAATCATTCAGAGCCGCTAACACCTCCCCTAGTAATACACGGAGGTTTTCCAGCTTAAATTTAAAATTTGAAATATCTGAATCCAATTTGTTTGGATCAGAACCGTCAGCCGCAGAATGAAGCTCTCCGTCCTCATGTTCTGCAAGTTGTGACGCAGTATCTGACATGGCCCTAACATTATCAGCGCACTCTGTTCTCACCCCAGAGTGATCACGCTTACCTCTTAGTTCTGGTAATTTAGCCAAAACTTCAGTCATAACAGTAGCCATATCCTGTAATGTGATTTGTAATGGCCGCCCAGATGTACTCGGCGCCACAATATCACGCACCCCCCGAGCGGGAGATGCAGGTACTGACACGTGAGGCGAGTTATTCGGCATAACTCTCCCCTCGTTGTTTGGTGAAATGTGTTCAATTTGTACAGATTGACTTTTATTTAAAGTAGCATCAATACAGTTAGTACATAAATTTCTATTGGGCTCCACTTTGGCATTAGCACATATAGCACAGATGTCTTCCTCTGAATCAGACATGTTTAACACACTAGCAAATAAACTAGCAACTTGGAAATACTTTTCAAGTAATTTACTATAATATGAAAACGTACTGTGCCTATAAGAAGCACAGAAAGAGTTATGACAGTTGAAAGTTAATAAACTGAAAGGTTATAGCATCAAATCTTTGTAAAAAACACAATTTTAGCAAAGGCTTGTTCCCATTAGCGAAGGATAACTAACCCTGATAGCAGAAAAAAAAGTTACAGAAATAAACGTTTTTTATCACAGTCAACTACAATCTCACAGCTCTGCTGTGAATGATTACCTCCCTCAAAACAAGTTTTGAAGACCCCTGAGTTCTGTAGAGATGAACCGGATCATGCAGGAAATACAATGAGCTTCTGACTGAATTTTTTGACCTCCCCCTCACACACAACAGTGAGAGAGATCAGTAAACTGTCATAAATTAAATAAAACAACTGCCAAGTGGAAAAAATAATGCCCAAAACATTTTATTCACCCAGTACCTCAGAAAATGAAACGATTTTACATGCCAGCAAAAAAACATTTAACATAAATTAAGTGTTATTAAAGAGCCTGTTGCCAGTCCCTGCAAATTAGGCTAAAGTCTTATGCACACAGTATAATTCCAGTGAAGTGCCATTCCCCAGAATACTGAAGTGTAAAATATACATACATGACAGCCTGATACCAGTTGCTGCTACTGCATTTAAGGCTGAGTTTACATTATATCGGTATGGCAGAATTTTCTCATCAATTCCATTGTCAGAAAATAATAAGCTGCTACATACCTCTTTGCAGATTAATCTGCCCGCTGTCCCCTGATCTGAAGTTTACCTCTCCTCAGATGGCCGAGAAACAGCAATATGATCTTAACTACGCCGGCTAAAATCATAGTAAAAACTCAGGTAGATTCTTCTTCAAATTCTACCAGAGAAGGAATAACACACTCCGGTGCTATTATAAAATAACAAACTTTTGATTGAAGGTATAAAACTAAATATAATCACCATAGTCCTCTCACACATCCTATCTAATCGTTGGGAGAATGACTGGTAATGGCAGTTAGGGGAGGAGCTATATAGCAGCTCTGCTGGGTGAATCCTCTTGCACTTCCTGTTGGGGAGGAGTTAATATCCCATAAGTAATGGATGATCCGTGGACTGGATACACTTAACAAGAGAAAGCAGCATTAGGACCTCTTAACGCTGCTTTCTTACCCTAACGCACAACTCGTAATCTAGCCGTAAGTTTGTAATGTTTAGCTCTGTTACTCTTAAAGGGACATAAAATCCATACATTTTAAACAATTTTCTAATTTAGTTATATTATCAATTTTGCATAATTCTCTTGCGGCTAGATTTAGAGTTCTGCGGCCAAAGGGGTGCGTTAGCTACGCGTGCTTTTTTTCCCCCGCACCTTTTAAATACTGCTGGTATTTAGAGTTCACAGAATGGCTGCGTTAGGCTCCAAAAAGGGAGCGTAGAGCATAATTTACCGCCACTGCAACTATAAATACCAGCGGTGCTTACGGACGCGGCCAGCTTCAAAAACGCGCTCATGCACGATTCCCCCATAGGAAACAATGGGGCCGTTTGAGCTGAAAAAAAACCTAACACCTGCAAAAAAGCAGCGTTCAGCTCCTAACGCAGCCCCATTGTTTCCTATGGGGAAACACTTCCTAAGTCTGCACCTAACACCCTAACATGTATCCCGAGTCTAAACACCCCTAACCTTACACTTATTAACCCCTAATCTGCCACCCCCGCTATCGCTGACCCCTGCATATTATTATTAACCCCTAATCTGCCACTCCGTACACCGCCGCAACCTACGTTATCCCTATGTACCCCTAATCTGCTGCCCCTAACACTGCCGACCCCTATATTATATTTATTAACCCCTAATCTGCCACCCCCAACGTCGCCGCCACCTACCTACAATTATTAACCCCTAATCTGCCGACCAGACCTCACTGCTACTATAATAAAGTTATTAACCCCTAATCCAATTCACTCCCGCCTCAATAACCCTATAATAAATAGTATTAACCCCTAATCTGCCCTCCCTAACATCGCCGACACCTAACTTCAAGTATTAACCCCTAATCTGCCGACCGGACCTCACCGCTACTCTAATAAATTTATTAACCCCTAAAACTAAGTCTAACCCTAACACTAACACCCCCCTAAGTTAAATATAATTCGATCAAGACTTCAGCCCGATGATGGACCTCTTCATCCCCCGCTTGGGCTTGGATGAAGATTTTGTAGCCTCCTCTGGACGGATCGGTGATACCCGGCGAGGTGAAGATAAGGTAGGAAGATCTTCAGGGGCTTAGTGTTAGTTTTATTTAAGGGGGGTTAGGGTTAGATTAGGGGTATGTGGGTGGTGGGTTGTAATGTTGGGGGGGTATTGTATGGGTTTTTTTACAGGCAAAAGAGCAGAATTATTTGGGGCATGCCCTGCAAAAGGCCCTTTTAAGGGCTGGTAAGGTAAAAGAGCTTTTCTATTTTTATTTTAGAATAGGGTAGGGCATTTTTTTATTTTGGGGGGCTTTGTTATTTTATTAGGGGGCTTAGAGTAGGTGTAATTAGCTTAAAATTGTTGTAATATTTTTATAATGTTTGTAAAAAAATATATTTTTTGTACTTTAGTTAGTTTATTTAATTGTATTTATTTGTAGGTATTTTATGTAATTAATTTATTGATAGTGTAGTGTTAGGTTTAATTGTAGATAATTGTAGGTATTTTATTAGGTTAGGTTTAATTGTAACTTAGGTTAGGATTTATTTTACAGTTAATTTTGTAATTATTTTAACTAGGTAGCTATTAAATAGTTATTAACTATTTAATAGCTATTGTACCTGGTTAAAATAAATACAAAGTTGCCTGTAAAATAAATATTAATCCTAAAATAGCTACAATATAATTATAATTTATATTGTAGCTATATTAGGGTTTATTTTACAGGTAAGTATTTAGCTTTAAATAGGAATAATTTATTTAATAAGAGTTAATTTATTTTGTTAGATAAAAATTATATTTAACTTAGGGGGGTGTTAGTGTTAGGGTTAGACTTAGCTTTAGGGGTTAATAAATTTATTAGAGTAGCGGTGAGGTCCGGTTGGCAGATTAGGGGTTAATACTTGAAGTTAGGTGTCAGTGATGTTAGGGAGGGCAGATTAGGGGTTAATACTATTTATTATAGGGTTATTGAGGTGGGAGTGAGGTGGATTAGGGGTTAATAACTTTATTATAGTAGGGGTGAGGTCCGGTCAGCAGATTAGCGGTTAATAATTGTAGGTAAGGTGGCAGCGACGTTGGGGGAGGCAGATTAGGGGTTAATAAATATAATATAGGGGTCAGCGGTGTTAGGGGCAGCAGATTAGGGGTACATAGGGATAATGTAGGTTGCGGCTGTGTGCGGTCGGCAGATTAGGGGTTAAAAAAATTTATTAGAGTGGCGGCGATGTGGGGGGGCCTCGGTTTAGGGGTACATAGGTAGTTTATGGGTGTTAGTGTACTTTAGAGCACAGTAGTTAAGAGCTTTATGAACCGGCGTTAGCCCAGAAAGCTCTTAACTCCTGGCTTTTCTCTGCTGCTGGAGTTTTGTCGTTAGAGTTCTAACGCTCACTTCAGCCAAGACTCTAAATACCAGCGTTAGAAAGATCCCATTGAAAATATAGGATACGCAAATGGCGTAGGAGGATCTGCGGTATAGAAAAGTCGCGGCTGGAAAGTGAGCGTTAGACCCTTTCCTGACTGACTCTAAATACCAGCGGTAGCCCAAAACCAGCGTTAGGAGCCCCTAACCCTGGTTTTGACGGCTAACGCAGAACTCTAAATCTAGGCGTTGGTATCCTTGAAGGAGCATCAATGCGCTATTTGGAGCTAACACATCAGTAAGCCGATGACAAAAAGTATTTTTATGCAGCCTCCAATTAGCAGCTAGTGCCCAGCTCCTGAGCCTACCTTGGCCTTTGTTGTAAACATTTAAACACATTATATTATCTAGATTTAATATGAGTATGTTGATTTATGTTTATGATTGCATTTAAAAACATTTGAAATGTTCTACTTTGTTGCAAGAAATCAAGGACTTGCCAAAAGTACATACCCGCAAATAAAACATACCTTCCCCTCAAGCCCACCACCAGTGTCATTTATGAGTACAATAAACAAAACAGTCCCATGATTTGAGTTAAAAAAACACCAGTGGTATCAGCAGAACTGAATTTCCAAAGAAATGCACTTTTTTCTGATTTGTTAGTTCAGATATAACAAATACATCTCTGATATAACAACTTACTTTTTCTGCCGCTTATTCTTAGCTCCAAATTATCCTCAGATCAGGTGAGCAGAAGCAGCAGAGCCATAAGATAAAGGGCAATGGGTACAATGAAAACAAAAGAGAAATGTTAAGGGGATCTTTTAAATCTGGAATAACATGATTGATCATATCAGAAGAGTGGGATACTTCAGTACTGATATTGATTCTTCCCACCTCAATCCTGATTGGTTAATCACTTCAAATGATTACTGAAAACATTCTAAAGAAATAAATATCTGGACCAGACACAGATCTACAGCAGCAAAGAGCACTTTGAGGAACACATATTGCTGTGGAACCAAAATATTAAAGGGACAGTCTTTCATGATTCAGATAGGGCATGTTATTTTAAACAACTTTCCCCTTTATTTTTGTCATCAAATTTGCTTTGGTCTCTTGGTATACTTAGTTGAAAGCTAAACCTAGGTAGGCTCATATGCTAATTTCTAAGCCCTTGAAGGAAGCCTCTTATCTGAATACATTTGACAATTTTTCCCAGCTACGGGGTGTCAGTTCATGTGTGCCATATAGATTACATTGTGCTCATGCCTGTAGAGTTACTTATCAGAAGGTACTGATTGGCTGTAACAAAAAAACAAGAAAAGCAGCCGCACAAAGAAAGGCATCAAAGGCTGTTATAAAAAAAAAAAACTTTTATTTCAGCGCTTTGTGCCTACAACAGGCACTTAATATAGGATAATGCTTCTTTGCACGTCCTCTCTATTTAAAGAGAGTGCAACCAATGAAGTCATCAGATTCAAATCAAAACAATAATATCACAATGCATCCATTACTGCATTAGTTACAGATGTTACAAGAAAATATAAAGCATAAAACATAAAGTTAGAGATATCCAAAATCATACTATATTTATAATGGAATACCCAAGTTGAGTTGATAAAGTGGTTACAGTATTGTGAGGTACCTGGAAAGAACAGCAAAAAATACCAATATGACTTGTAACTACATACTTATTTATACATTCTTTCTTATGCTTTCTCTCAGATAAATGTGTCTATATCAAAGGATATATATATCCCTCTTACAAGTGAGAAGTGCTCACAAAAATCACATGATACTTCTATAAAAGAAACTATCTCATTTCTATTTCTAGGATATTACTCAACAGTACCATCTCTTTAGAGTTTAAACACTATTCCACCTAAAAAATGCACACATATCAATTGTGCACTCAATAAATTTATCAATAAAATAACTCATATTCCATTCTCGATTTAACCCTAAAGGGGTAATGGTCCTCAATCTATAAATCCAATACAGTTCCTGTTTCAACAATAGATTGTGCCTATCACCACCTCTAACGGGAGGCATATCCCTATCTATAACTTTTATGTGAAAAACATTAGTAATGTGTGTTAAATGTAAGTGTCTAGCTATTGCCGACTCCTTAACAAGTTCCTTCATATCCCTGATATGTTCCCTCAGTCTGGACCTTAATTCTCTGGAAGTTTGTCCTACATATTGCTGGAAGCATAGCATGCATTCTAGTAAGTAAACCACAAAGGTGGTCCTACAATTGGCATAATATTTACTTACAAATTGCTCGTCAGTCATAGAGCATTCCCTTCTTGAATTACTCCACATGTAATGCAAGGACCATTACCACATCTAAGGGTACCTTTTTTCTGAATCCAGTTACTCTGTTCAGAGCCTCCTGTACTTACTAAACTAGGGGGAAACCTAAAAGATAAAGTATGTGTTCTCCTAGGGACAAATTTACATTGATCCCCTAATGGAGTCAAAATTGCCTCATCACTCAAGATATTCAAATTCTTTTTCAGAATTTAGCCAACTTGATAAAACTGATTAGAATATGCTGTAGAAAAAAACTACTGTATCATGAGACATAGGGGCCGAATTATCAAGCTTCATAACTTCGCCGGAAACAGAAGTTATGAAGCAGCGGTCTAAAGACCGCTGCTTCATAACTTGTCCTCCTTCTCTGAGGTGGCAGACAGAAATCAACCTGATCGAATACGATAGGATTGATTGACACCCCCTGCTAGTGGCCAATTGGCCGCAAATCTGCAGGGGGCAGTATTGCACAAGCAGTTCTGGTGAACTGCTGGTGCAATGATAAATGCAGACAGCATATGCTGTTGGCATGTATCGATGTGCAGCGGACATGATACGTTACATCGTATCATGTCCGCTCGTACTTACATAAATATGTCCCATAGTATTTCTTGTCCTAGATCCAAAAATGAAGTAAAATTGTGTCTTTGTTTTACTTCTTAAAATGTCCTCTGTAATTGTTGTTCATCATGACCTCTCAATTTCAAATGTTTAATGAGAGCCAAAGCCTGTTTCTCAAATAAAATGTCAGAAGTGGTATTCCTACACAAACACATAAGCTGACCGTTGGGAATGAACCGCACCAAACGGTGCGGGTGACACGATTTTGCATGTAAAATGGTATTCCCAGCGTTTAACTTACGGAAGGTGTCACTCCCAATGGTACCACTCTCCATATCCCTGTTAAACTGAGATCAAGGAAATGTGTTGTTTCCTCCTGCAATTCACACAAAACTTAAACTGAGATCATTGCAATTGAGATAGTTAACAATTGTTTCAAACTCTAATGGTTCTTTAACAATAAATATGAGATTGTCTCTAAAACGCATAAAGATTACAATTTGGTGTTTGAAATTATTAACATCATTATATATGTAAAGATTTTCCCGCCATCCAACAGATTGGCAAACGAAGGGGCAAACTTTGCCTTCATCGCTGTGCCACAAATCTTTTGAAAGTATTATGTTTAAGAAACATAGGCCTAGATTTAGAGTTCGGCGGTAAAAGGGCTGTTAACGCTCCGCGGGTTTTTTTCTGGCCGCACCATAAATTTAACTCTGGTATCGAGAGTTCAAACAAATGCTGCGTTAGGCTCCAAAAAAGGAGCGTAGAGCATATTTACCGCAAATGCAACTCTCGATACCAGAGTTGCTTACGGACGCGGCCGGCATCAAAAACGTGCTCGTGCACGATTCTCCCATAGGAAACAATGGGGCAGTTTGAGCTGAAAAAAAACCTAACACCTGCAAAAAAGCAGCGTTCAGCTCTTAACGCAGCCCCATTGTTTCCTATGGGGAAACACTTCCTACGTCTGCACCTAACACTCTAACATGTACCCCGAGTCTAAACACCCCTAGCCTTACACTTATTAACCCCTAATCTGCCGCCCCCGCTATCGCTGACCCCTGCATTACACTTTTAACCCCTAATCTGCCGCTCCGTAAACCGCCGCCACCTACGTTATCCCTATGTACCCCTAATCTGCTGCCCTAACATCGCCGACCCCTATGTTATATTTATTAACCCCTAATCTGCCCCCCACAACGTCGCCGACACCTGCCTACACTTATTAACCCCTAATCTGCCGAGCGGACCTGAGCGCTACTATAATAAAGTTATTAACCCCTAATCCGCCTCACTAACCCTATCATAAATAGTATTAACCCCTAATCTGCCCTCCCTAACATCGCCGACACCTACCTTCAATTATTAACCCCTAATCTGCCGACCGGAGCTCACCGCTATTCTAATAAATGTATTAACCCCTAAAGCTAAGTCTAACCCTAACACTAACACCCCCCTAAGTTAAATATAATTTTTATCTAACGAAATAAATTAACTCTTATTAAATAAATGATTCCTATTTAAAGCTAAATACTTACCTGTAAAATAAATCCTAATATAGCTACAATATAAATTATAATTATATTATAGATATTTTAGGATTAATATTTATTTTACAGGCAACTTTGTAATTATTTTAACCAGGTACAATAGCTATTAAATAGTTAAGAACTATTTAATAGTTACCTAGTTAAAATAATAACAAATTTACCTGTAAAATAAATCCTAACCTAAGATATAATTAAACCTAACACTACCCTATCAATAAAATAATTAAATAAACTACCTACAATTACCTACAATTAACCTAACACTACACTATCAATAAATTAATTAAACACAATTGCTACAAATAAATACAATTAAATAAACTATCTAAAGTACAAAAAATAAAAAAGAACTAAGTTACAGAAAATAATAAAATATTTACAAACATAAGAAAAATATTACAACAATTTTAAACTAATTACACCTACTCTAAGCCCCCTAATAAAATAACAAAGCCCCCCAAAATAAAAAATTCCCTACCCTATTCTAAAATACAAATATTACAAGCTCTTTTACCTTACCAGCCCTGAACAGGGCCCTTTGCGGGGCATGCCCCAAGAATTTCAGCTCTTTTGCCTGTAAAAAAAAACATACAATACCCCCCCCCAACATTACAACCCACCACCCACATACCCCTAATCTAACCCAAACCCCCCTTAAATAAACCTAACACTACCCCCCTGATGATCTTCCTACCTTGTCTTCACCATGCCAGGTTCACCGATCCGTCCTGGCTCCAAGATCTTCATCCAACCCAAGCGGGGGCTAGACATCCACTGAAGAAGTCCAGAAGAGGGTCCAAAGTCTTCCTCCTATCCGGCAAGAAGAGGACATCCGGACCGGCAAACATCTTCTCCAAGCGGCATCTTCTATCTTCTTCCATCCGATGACGACCGGCTCCATCTTGAAGACCTCCAGCGCGGATCCATCCTCTTCTTCCGACGACTAGACGACGAATGACGGTTCCTTTAAGGGACGTCATCCAAGATGGCGTCCCTCGAATTCCGATTGGCTGATAGGATTCTATCAGCCAATCGGAATTAAGGTAGGAATTTTCTGATTGGCTGATGGAATCAGCCAATCAGAATATAGTTCAATCCGATTGGCTGATCCAATCAGCCAATCAGATTGAGCTCGCATTCTATTGGCTGTTCCGATCAGCCAATAGAATGCGAGCTCAATCTGATTGGCTGATTGGATCAGCCAATCGGATTGAACTATATTCTGATTGGCTGATTCCATCAGCCAATCAGAAAATTCCTACCTTAATTCCGATTGGCTGATAGAATCCTATCAGCCAATCGGAATTCGAGGGACGCCATCTTGGATGACGTCCCTTAAAGGAACCGTCATTCGTCGTCTAGTCGTCGGAAGAAGAGGATGGATCCGCGCTGGAGGTCTTCAAGATGGAGCCGGTCGTCATCGGATGGAAGAAGATAGAAGATGCCGCTTGGAGAAGATGTTTGCCGGTCCGGATGTCCTCTTCTTGCCGGATAGGAGGAAGACTTTGGACCCTCTTCTGGACTTCTTCAGTGGATGTCTAGCCCCCGCTTGGGTTGGATGAAGATCTTGGAGCCAGGACGGATCGGTGAACCTGGCATGGTGAAGACAAGGTAGGAAGATCATCAGGGGGGTAGTGTTAGGTTTATTTAAGGGGGGTTTGGGTTAGATTAGGGGTATGTGGGTGGTGGGTTGTAATGTTGGGGGGGGGGTATTGTATGTTTTTTTTTACAGGCAAAAGAGCTGAAATTCTTGGGGCATGCCCCGCAAAGGGCCCGGTTCAGGGCTGGTAAGGTAAAAGAGCTTGTAATATTTGTATTTTAGAATAGGGTAGGGAATTTTTTATTTTGGGGGGCTTTGTTATTTTATTAGGGGGCTTAGAGTAGGTGTAATTAGTTTAAAATTGTTGTAATATTTTTCTTATGTTTGTAAATATTTTATTATTTTCTGTAACTTAGTTCTTTTTTATTTTTTGTACTTTAGATAGTTTATTTAATTGTATTTATTTGTAGCAATTGTGTTTAATTAATTTATTGATAGTGTAGTGTTAGGTTAATTGTAGGTAATTGTAGGTAGTTTATTTAATTATTTTATTGATAGGGTAGTGTTAGGTTTAATTATATCTTAGGTTAGGATTTATTTTACAGGTAAATTTGTTATTATTTTAACTAGGTAACTATTAAATAGTTCTTAACTATTTAATAGCTATTGTACCTGGTTAAAATAATTACAAAGTTGCCTGTAAAATAAATATTAATCCTAAAATAGCTATAATATAATTATAATTTATATTGTAGCTATATTAGGATGTATTTTACAGGTAAGTATTTAGCTTTAAATAGGAATTATTTATTTAATAAGAGTTCATTTATTTCGTTAGATAAAAATTATATTTAACTTAGGGGGGTGTTAGTGTTAGGGTTAGACTTAGCTTTAGGGGTTAATACATTTATTAGAATAGCGGTGAGCTCCGGTCGGCAGATTAGGGGTTAATAATTGAAGGTAGGTGTCGGCGATGTTAGGGAGGGCAGATTAGGGGTTAATACTATTTATGATAGGGTTAGTGAGGCGGATTAGGGGTTAATAACTTTATTATAGTAGCGCTCAGGTCCGCTCGGCAGATTAGGGGTTAATAAGTGTAGGTAGGTGTCGGCGACGTTGAGGGGGGCAGATTAGGGGTTAATAAATATAACATAGGGGTCGGCGATGTTAGGGGTAGCAGATTAGGGGTACATAGGGATAACGTAGGTGGCGGCGATTTGCGGTCGGAAGATTAGGGGTTAATTATTTTAAGTAGCTTGCGGTGACGTTGTGGGGGGCAAGTTAGGGGTTAATAGATATAATACAGGGGTCGGCGGTGTTAGGGGCAGCAGATTAGGGGTACATAAGTATAACGTAGGTGGCGGTCGGCAG
This sequence comes from Bombina bombina, assembly GCF_027579735.1. NCBI lineage: Eukaryota > Metazoa > Chordata > Amphibia > Anura > Bombinatoridae > Bombina > Bombina bombina. The sequence goes on from NC_069503.1 coordinate 918,054,994, forward strand.
ATTAGGGGTTAAAAATTTTAATCGAGTGGCGGCGATGTGGGGGGACCTCGGTTTAGGGGTACATAGGTAGTTTATGGGTGTTAGTGTACTTTAGGGTACAGTAGTTAAGAGCTTTATAAACCGGCGTTAGCCAGAAAGCTCTTAACTCCTGCTATTTTCAGGCGGCTGGAATCTTGTCGTTAGAGCTCTAACGCTCACTGCAGAAACGACTCTAAATACGAGCGTTAGAAAGATCCCATTGAAAAGATAGGATACGCAAATGGCGTAGGGGGATCTGCGGTATGGAAAAGTCGCGGCTGTAAAGTGAGCGTTAGACCCTTTAATCACTGACTCCAAATACCAGCGGGCGGCCAAAACCAGCGTTAGGAGCCTCTAACGCTGGTTTTGACGGCTACCGCCGAACTCTAAATCTAGGCCTTAATAACTCCACAGAAGTACAGTTTGCTTTCATCTGAGAAAGTCTGTTAAAAGAAGTCTGTTAAAAGAAGTCTGTTAAAAGAAGTCTGTTAAAAGAACTGAAATAATGGGGCAGTCTGCAGAGGTTTAGATACAAGCTAATCACAGAAGTAAAAAGTGTATTAATATAACAGTGTTGGTTGTGCAAAACTAGGGAATGGGTAATAAAGGGATTATTTATCTTTTTAAACAATAAAAATTCTTTAGTAGACTGTCCCTTTAAAGTTAAACACCTTTTAGGGATAGCAATAGCAATAAGATTGTGAAAGGTAAGCGAACATTGAGTTGCTATCATTTTAAGGCTATTAGTTTTTTTTCCTTTAAAAGCAAGTTTCACTATAAATTCAGCATACATAAAGGGCAAATATAATTTTCCCCTAAGTTTGCATTAACCACATTTTACAAGAAATTCATTTTAGAGAATGTTGCACCTAACAGAAAATAAAAACAGCTGCACAATTAAATGCTATGATTACACTGTGCCTTAAATTATAAATTAATTTAGTTACAAATTCCTCCGGTGTTCTACAGCAAAACAGTCACAGTAAATCTTAGTGTTTAATTAATACGTCTGACACAAGTATTCATGAGGCAGAGGCTTCCCTAACTGAAACGGCTGCTATGATTTTATTTGTATCTTTTCAATTAAACTATATTTATTTGCATCAACGTAAACAACAACATATCCCTTGGTGCCATGATTTAACTTTCTGTTTATCCTCATTTTTATGAACCAATATAATACAGTATATGCTCCTAATATTGGGCACATACTTAAAATGCAGCATCTCTCAGTAACAATTATGTTTAAGAAGCTTGTAATTGTACAACAGACTCTAGATACAGATCCATTATGAAGGATATTGCAAAAAGTGTAAAATAATAATTATTTCTAAGGAACAAATTTGACACATTATGTCACACTAAGCTAAAAGGACGTTCTACTGTAAAGCTAAATGGCTTTTTTTGGTAAGACCATTTTGGCTAATACATAGCTAAAGTTGTGCTCCTATATCCCACCAAAGTATAGAGCTTGTGAGCTAATAAAAAATAGACATACATGAATATATTCGTATCTAAATTAGAATGGGTGTTCCAGTTGTGCTTCTTTGCCTTCAGGTTTAACTCTTTTTAAGGAGTTAAAGGGATAATATACTTTAAAAATGTTTTTCCCCTTAATGTGCTCCAAATTACTTGTACTATCTACTGCAGCATATTAAAAGTAAGGGACATAGTTTATTCATGTTTATTTTTGTATTTGTAATAGCTGGTTCAAACCATCATATGTTGTTCTCAATGATATTCCATTAAAAATGGTCTGTTAATGTTATCTATTAGTCTAAACACAGCCTAATAGTTAGGTATTGAAGTGTTAATTATGACTGTGTTCAATGAGCATAACCAGCTATTTTTATTGTCTCCTTTCTATAGAAAATTTTGGCTAGATTACGAGTCTTGCATTAGCCTTAAAAAGCAGCATTGAGCATTTTAACGCCTGCTGGTATTACGAGTCTGGCAGGTACAGGTGTCCCACTCACTTTTCTTCCGCGACTCGAGCATACCGCTAATCCCCTTACGTCAATTGCGTATCCTATCTTTTCAATGGGATTTTCCTAATGCCGGTATTACGAGTCTTGGAAGAAGTGAGCGGTAGACTCCTACCGCATTTAAAAGTCAGTATTTAAGAGTTTTATGGGCTAACGCTGTAACATAAAACTCTTAACTAAAGTGATAAAAAGTACACTAACACCCATAAACTACCTATTAAGTCTAAACCAAGCCCCCCCCCCCCCCCCCCACATCGCAAACACTTAAATAAAATTGTTTAACCCCTAATCTGCCAACCGGACATCGCCGCCACTGTAATAAATATATTAACCCCTAAACTGCCACACTCCCGCCTCGCAAACACTAGTTAAATTTTATTAACCCCTAATCTGCCGTCCCTAACATCGCCGACACCTAACTACATTTATTAACCCCTAATCTGCTGCCCCCAACGTCGCCGCAACTATATTACACGTATTAACCCCGAAACCAAGTCTAACCCTAACCCTAACCCCCCTAACTTAAATATAATTTAAATAAAATGAAATTAAATTACTACAATTAAATAAATTATTCCTATTTAAAACTAAATACTTACCGATAAAATAAACCATAAGATAGCTACAATATAACTAATAGATACATTGTATCTAGCTTAGGTTTTATTTTTATTTTACAGGCAAGTTTGTATTTATTTAACTAGGTACAATAGTTATTAAATAGTTATTAACTATTTAATAACTTCCTAGTTAAAATAAAGACAAATTTACCTGTAAAATATATCCTAACCTAAATTACAATTACACCTAACACTACACTATAATTAAAATAATTTCCTAAATTAGAAAAAAATAAAATAATTACAAGAATTTTAAACTAATAACACCTAATCTAATCCCCCTAATAAAATAAAAAAGCCCCTCAAAATAAAAAAGCCATACCCTACACTAAATTACAAATAGTCCTTAAAAGGGCTTTTTGCGGGGCATTGCCCCAAAGTAATCAGCTCTTTTACCTGTAAAAAAAAAATACAATACCCCCCAACATTACAACCCACCACCCACACACCCAACCCTACTCTAAAACCCACCCAATCCCCCCTTAATAAATCCTTACACTACCCCCTTGAAGATCACCCTACCTTGAGACGTCTTCACCTAACCAGGCAGAAGTGGTCCTCCAGAGGGGCAGAAATCTTCATCCGATCCGGGCAGAAGAGGACCTCCAGAGAGGCAGAAGTCTTCATCCAGGCGGCATCTTCTATCTTCATCCATCCGACGAGGAGCGGCTCCATCTTGAAGACATCTGACGCGGAGCATCCATCCAGACCGACGACTACCCAACGAATGACGATTCCTTTAAATGACGTCATCCAAGATGGCGTCACTTGAATTCCGATTGGCTGATAGTATTTTATCAGCCAATCGGAATTAAGGTAGGAAAAATCCTATTGGCTGATGCAATCAGCCAAGAGGATTGAAGTTCAATCCTATTGGCTGATCCAATCAGCCAATAGGATTGAGCTTGCATTCTATTGGCTGTTCCAATCAAAAGGCCCTTTTAAGGGCTATTTGTAATTTAGTATAGGGTAAGGATTTTTTTTTATTTTGGAGGGCTTTTTTATTTTATTAGAGGGATTAGAGTAGGTGTAATTAGTTTAAAATTCTTGTAATTATTTTATTGTTTTTTGGTATTTTAGTGGGGGGGTTTTCATACTTCAGTTTATTTAATTTAATTGTAGTTAATTGTAGTTAGTTTAGGTAATTGATTTAATTATAATGTAGTGTTAGATGTAATTGTAACTTAGTTTAGGGTTTATGTTACAGGTAAATTTGTACTTATTTTATCTAGGTAGTTAGTAAATAGTTAATAACTATTTAATAACTATTGTACCTAGTTAAAATAAATACAAAGTTGCCTGTAAAATAAAAATAAATCCTAAGATAGCTACAATGTAACTATTAGTTATATTGTAGCTATCTTAGGGTTTATTTTACAGGTAAGTATTTAGTTTTAAATAGGAATAATTAATTTAATTGTAGTAATTTTATTTAGATTTATTTTAAATTATATGTAAGTTGGGGGGGTTAGGGTTAGGGTTAAACTTATTTATAGCAAAAGAGTCACAGTTCCATTGCAGAAATAGGCAGGGAGAGATTTTAAGGTTAAAAGTACATTTTATTTATACTTGCATTAAAATAGTAATTTAGGCACAGCACACTGACAGACAACTCGGCTAGGGTTAAACTTAGGTTTAGGGGTTAATATATTTATTATAGTGGCGGTGACGTTGGGGGTGGCAGATTAGGGGTTAATAAGTGTAGGTAGGCGGCGGCTGATGTTGGGTCGGCAGATTAGGGGTTAATAAATATAATATAGGGTTCGGTGATGTTGTGGGCAGCAGATTAGGGGTTCATAAGTATAATGTAGGTGGCAGCGGTGTCCGGAGCGGCAGATTAGGGGTTAATAATATAATGCAGGTGTCGGCGATGTCGGGGGTGGCAGATTAGGGGTTAATAAGTGTTAAATTAGGGGTGTTTAGACTCGGGGTTCATGTTAGGGTGTTAGGTGTAGACATAAATTTACTTTCCCCATAGGAATCAATGGGGCTGCGTTAGGAGCTGAACGCTGCTTTTTTTGCAGGTTTTTTTTCAACAGATTCTGCCCCATTGATTCCTATGGGGAAATCGTGCACAAGCACTTTTAGCCAGCTCACCGCTACCGTAAGCAGCGCTGGTATTACAGTGAGATGTGGAGCTAAATTTTGCTCTCTGCTCACTTTTTAGAGGCTAACGCCGGGTTGAAAAAAAAACATAATACCAGCGTTGTCTGTAGGTGAGCGGTGAGCTGAAACTGCTTGTTAGCACCGCACCCCTGTTACCGCAAAACTCATAATAACTCTGTTTGTTTGTTATTCATATTTTCAGAGCATGTGGTGGTTTATACAGGCAAAAGAAGCTATTTCAAATAACAAACTAAATGAGCTGTTGCAAACAAATAAATACAGTCCAGCAAGTCAAGTGGACTTGTAATGGCTGGTTAATTATCATGTGCCCGCAAACGGGCCAATTTGCCCCTTTTGTGTACGCACGATATTTTAGCGTTACACTTGTAATCTAGTCCTTTATGCGTTGTTTAAATGTCAAGCTTTATGGTCCTTTAAGAAAAGGGTTAACTTAGATTGTAAGCATCCCTGAACTCTAGAGCAGCGGTCGCCAACCAGTGGTCCGTGGACCACTGGTGGTCCATGAAAAGATGTTGGTGGTCCTTGACACCATCAAGAAGGAATTGATCTCCTCTGATGGTGTCATCCCCATCGTGCCTCAACTCCCTACAGTGCCTGGCTGTACATCAGTGAAAACCGACGGAGGAGGAGTTAAATTACAATCTCCCTACGCACGTTGCGTAGTACTGCGCATCTTACATAGCTAGATTGTATTTTTAACTCCTCTGGCCGGCACGCTGCTCAGAGGAAGATGCTTCCACTCTTAAGCCAGCAGAGGAAGGTATAGTCTTGGCATGAAATAGTGGAATTAAAATATATAGAAAAAGAAAATCTTAAAAAAAAAAGTTCTCTCATTTTTTTTTTATATTTTTTTTATTTAATATTAATTATTTTTTATTCTAATAATTTATTCCACCTAAATTCAAGTAATTGCCATCCAGCAGATCAGCCATATCCCACCAGTATTATAGTAATTGCCAGTAACATCAGTCGTTGTTAGCTCACATCCATATTGAGAGCTTTCTGATATAAACTTAATTTATGACTCCGATGTCTGTCTATGATCATAAGTAGTTTTGAATAATTCCTAACTGGGGAGGTACCTTGGAAGTCTTGTGGTCCTTTTAAACATTATTCATTTTTTCTCACTTTCCTCCTCTCTGTTTCCAGCTCAAAAGTTGGTACTCATCATTCATCTGTCATTTGGAAGTTTTCTCTCAGTTCTGTCATTCATTTAGTTAATTCCAAAAAATAATTTCTAAAAATTTGTAAATATATACATAATGTGAACTTATCTATGTTTCTGCTAGTTATGTACAGTATGTGTGTGTGTGTATATATACTGTGTGTGTGTGTGTATATATATATATATATATATATATATATACATATATATACGTTGATTGGAGTAGCCGTGTTAGTCCAGAGATTTAGAAATCAAAATAACAAGAGTATTGCATTGAGCAATGATACTTTTTTATTGGACTAACTATACATTTATAAGTTGACAAGCTTTCGGAAGAGTTCCTTCCTTTATCAAGTCTAAAGCAATACAGTATTGAGTATTGCTTTAGACTTGATAAAGGAACTCTTCCAAAAGCTTGTCAACTTATAAATGTATAGTTAGTCCAATAAAAAAGTATCATTGCTCAATGCAATACTCTTGTTATTTTGATATATATTTTATATACGTACACATTATAGAGGTTTGTTCCTTTTTTAAAAAAATCATGTTACTGGTCCACGGGATTCAAAATTATGAGTTTAGTGGTCCCTGAGGTCCGAAAGGTTGGCGACCCCTGCTCTAGAGTATTTAAGGAACACTTAAAACATATAAAACATAACATTGAATGTATATTCTTCAAATAAAATGAAATTTGTATTTGTCTAATAAAAAAGAATACAGAGCTAGATTTCTCCATTTATAGGGCCATATAAGTCATAACTAAACTTTCAGATAGATAGCATATAAATATAATTTAAAAATTGTACTTCTACAGTCAAATTTACCTCTTTTTTCTTGGTCTCATTTGTTAAAATATAGACCCCTTACAAGAGAGCAGGGCCGCCATCAGGGGGTGACAGGGGTGACTCCTGTCAGGGGCCAAATGGGCTAGGGGGGCCCCATGAGGCAAGAACTAAAAAAAAAATTGGCAGCCACCAGTGGGCACTACAGCAGAGTGCTAATTGAGCATGGGAAATGTTATTACAAGGAGTAAAGTATTAGCATTTGAGAGGATGTCTGAGTGTGCACTAAACCACTATGCACAGTGTGAGACAGACTTGGCACTTTGTTTGTAGAGTGTGTGCCTGAGTCAGAACGGCTGATCACTTTCATTTGCAGAGGAGGTAGGAATTACTTAGCAAATGTTTTTTTTTTCTTTGTGCAATTTAAGATTGTAACTTCAGTGTGGTAGTAGTTGTATGGTGGGGCCAGGGGTCCATAAAAACACATTTTTTTTAGCTGCATTGTATTTATGATTGTTTGACAATGCTGTACAAATTCTATATGTAAAACCATGCAGAAATGTTTTCTCCTCAATACACAAATGATATATATTACATTCCAGTTTACTGCCCCTTTATGCAAGGACTTTACAGATACAAGGAGGCATTTTATCTAAGATTTTTACATCTGCATAACATGTTATACTCTCAGACTAAGATTGCTCAGTATTGGAAATGAGGTAGGTTAACTTAAAACTGTTCAGTTTACTCTACAGCTGACTTAATTTTGAAATGCATACCAACAAGCTTAAATCCTGCATTTAACCAGATCTAATTTTATGAGTACCACAGCTTATGGTTCCACCAAGACCATATAGAGTACAGCATTTTCAAAATCCACAAGTACAGCTGACAGATGGGAACATTTGTACACTATATTTGAAGTGGTGCTCTTGGTTGGGGAAAATGGGGAAAATATGAAACAAATATATGTCAACTTTTTAAAAGTAATTTTCTTCATCTAGCCATCTACCCAGATCATTAATGTACAATTTTGAAATCACAGAATTATTTTTGATTGCACATTTACAAATATGATTCTTTAAAAAGTGATTTTTTAATTTCTGCATTTTTTTTATCATGCATGTCACACACTGTTGATTTAGGGGATGCAAGGTGCATAAATGTTTCCTCCTGTGAGTGTTTCTGTGGGTGTCTGTGTTTATGTCTTTGTGCTTTGGTTTGTGTCTCTATGAGTGTGTATGTATTTTTTTTCTGTTGGTATCTCTGTGAGGGTGGGTGTGTATGTATTTGTGCATTTTCTGTGGATGTCTGTGAGGGTGTGTGCATATGTCTTTGAGCTTTTTCTATGGGTGTCTCTGTGAGGGTGGGCATGTTTGTCTTTGTGTATTTCCTCTGGATGCCTCTGCGAGGGTGGGTGTGTATGTCTGTGTTTTTTGTGGATGTCTCTGTGAGGGTGTGTGTGTGTATGTATGTATGTCTGTGTTTTCTGTGTATGTCTCTGTGAGGGTGTGTATTTTATGTGGGTGTCTCTGTGAGGGTGTGTGTATGTCTTTCTGTGTTTTCTGTGGGTGTTTCTGTGCTGTGTGTGTGTGTGTGTGTGTGTGTGTGTATTTCTTTGTGTGTTTTCTGAGGCTGTCTCTGTTGGTGTTTCCTTGGGTGTATTTGCAAGTTTGAGTTTGTGTGTGTGTGTGTGTCCATTGTCTGTTCCTTTTTAGGACATTTTGACCTTACTACTGATTATTCACATCTTTCTACAGACTTTGAGACTAATGAGACCTTAATGGAAGTCACCAATCTACCATTTAACCTTTAAATTATTGTTTAGGCAGTTCAGTGCCCTTCCTTTCAGCCACTGCATGCTGTTGTCATCATTTAGTTGTCATCTTCCTTTACAAAAAGATAATCAGAACTCCATATTTTGTTTTCTAAATCTCCTTTTTTTACAAAACTGTAGTTTACCTCATTACTTGTCAGGTCAATGTAAACAAGTGCTAAGTGTCTGTTTGGGTGTCTGTGTCTGAGTTTCTTTGCGTATTTGCTAGAGTGTCTATATGTGAATCCTTATGTGTGAGTGTGTGTATGTTTCAGTGTATGTTACTACCTTTACAACATTTCCAAGTTTAAATAGACACTTAAGAATAAAGTGCATATACGTTTTAGTCACTTGGTCAAAAATTGCACATGTCAAGGGGGGGGGGGGGGGCCTGATCAATGGTTAAGTCAGGGGCCCCAAAATTTCTAGTGGCGGCCCTGCAAGAGAGGCTATCTATGTAGGCTTATGAGTGTGCACATGCTTTAAGCACAATTTGGCAGTTTGCAGCAATGTTTGTAACAATGTTATACATACAGTGTTCAAGGCATGCACCTGTTCCTTAGCCTGCCTCAGTACAATATCATGGAACAGAAATATGTTTCAAAGAGGAGACTGCGATAACAAGTAAGTAAATTGGAAACTTTTTTTTATTTATTTTTTAAATTGTACACTTTGTCAGAATCATCAAATTCTAATTTTTACTTCTAATATATACATAGCTATCAGAAAAATAAATATGAATCAATATTCTGCCTATCTACTGTGTTAATACATGGGGCACAATTATTGGACGTATAAAGTAAAAGGCTCTGCTTCCCTAAGAATTACATTACTTTTTACCAGACATTTCTCATAGCAGGCATTACTTGCACATGGTTTTCAAATCCTCTCTCAGATCCTCGATAAGGCCATAGCTTATTAGATAGTAAAATATATTAATATGCTAATTAGGTATAGTTATATGTGTCATAGATCATTGCCTTTTAGTATTTCTTATCACCAAGGGGAGGTCTGGGCACAGTGACTAGAGGTATTAGAAAATGTAAAGCAGAAATGTCATATCTAAAAGAAAATAAATATTATATAGATGTATTTTCTTTGCGCACTTTATGTAATCTTATTTATTGTCTTTATTTATTGGTCAAAGTCATTACTCTACTGTAACCTTCATTTATGTCTTGGTTATCTTCTTGAATGCAAAAAAAAGAAAAAAGTAGAAAAAATTATTTGGCCAAAGCACTAAAAATAACACTCATTCTAATTCATGTGTCTCTTGTGTCTTAGCATTAGAACATACAGTAGTTGAAAATACTGACATCCCAAAAATCCACTGGAGAAATAGAATAATTAAAATATGCTATGCTAACTTGTTTTAAAATTGGGAGTGGAAAAATTGTAAAGGAGCAAAACATATGAATGGGTCAAACACACTACATACACACACACAAACACTACACACACTACAACACAAATGCAAAACCACACACACTATCCATAAACTCACAATACACAACAAAAATACTACACTGCACAAACGTTACACACATGGGCACAAACTAGACACATGAAACAAGAAAATAAACTTTTATATATACAGGTGGCCCTCGTTTTACACCGTTTCAGAATAACAACCTTTTTTTCCAGTCATGTGACTGCTATTGAAAAGCATTGAGAAGCAGTGCATTTATTAAAATAGCCAGTAGGCTATTTGTTGCAGCAAAGCCAAGCAAGCTGAAATTAATCATTTTAACCAGACCTGAGCTATCGAGCAGATTTCAAAGGAACAAGATCTTCCTGTCTATAACTCAGTCCAGGTTGGAATGCATAGAAAGAACTGTTTGCAGAAAAATGCAAGCGAGGTCTGTGTTGTGTGATTATTTTATTAGGTTTATAATGCTGTTTAGCAAATGTTTTTGTTCATTTAACTTAGTTTAATTATATATTCTGTGTTGTGTGATTATTTTATTAGGTTTATAATGCAGTCTAGCATGTAAAATCTTCATTTCAAAGCTTTTAAAATAATGTATTAGGTGTTACTTATGACAATTTTGAGAGGGGCCTGGAACCTATCTCCCTCAATTCCCATTGACTTACATTATAAACTGGGTTTCAATTTACAACGGTTTTGATTTACAACCATTCCTTCTGGAACCTAACCCCGGCGTAAACTGAGGTCTACCTGTATATTATTACTTTTTACACTTTCCAAATGTTCTCCATAAGGTCCTTAGGTTTATGTAAAAAACAACCACCTTTGTTATGAGTGTGTCGCAACCAAGAAGATAATATCTGACTCACATGTAAGTTTAGGTTAATCAGTCCTCTTCACTTCCCCCTCACTCTCCTTTTCTAGGTTGGGATCTTAAGGTAAGTAGAAACACATATATGGCCAGATTACAAGTGGCAGGCTGTTTAGTGCTTTTGCTCGAGAATTAACACCGCCACAAGTAATCTTTTTGCGCACGGACTTCCATGTATTACAAGTTGAAATTAAAACTTGCATGTGAGTGCAAAACCCAACGCACACTAACTAAAGGACTTCAGATATTGTGACCGTGTTAACTTATTCTCACCATAGACATCAATGGAGAGGGCTGAAGAAAAAAACCTACCACTTATTGCTCGCGCTAACCTGACAGAAGTTATTAATATTTAACTGTCCAATGTTCTTCACATACAGGAAATTTTTATTTTTATTTTAAATAAATATATATATATAGTATCTCACAAAGGTGAGTACACCCCTCACATTTTTGTAAATATTTTATTACATCTTTTCATGTGACAACACTGAAGAAATGACACTTTGCTACAATGTAAAGTAGTGAGTGTACAGCCTGTATAACAGTGTAAATTTGCTGTCCTCTCAAAATAACTCACACAGCCATTAATGTCTAAACCGTTGACAACAAAAGTGAGTACACCCCTAAGTGGAAATATCCTCCAGTGGCAACCTGTGAAGCTCTGGGAACTCTATGCCCAAGAGAGTTAAGGCAGTGCTGGAAAATAAAGGTGGCCACACAAAATATTGACACTTTGGACATTTCCACTTAGGGGTGTACTCACTTTTGTCGCCATCGGTTTAGATATTAATGGCTGTGTGTTGAGTTATTTTGAGGGGACAGCAAATTTACAATGTTATAGAGGCTGTATATTCACTACTTTACATTGTAGTAAAGTGTCATCTATTCGGTGTTGTCACAAGAAAAGATATAATAAAATATTTACAAAAATGTGAGAGGTGTACTCACTTTTGTGAGATACTGTATGTATATATAAATATGCATATACATCTATTTCTGTAGATTTATAGGTATAGATATACAGTATATTTTACATTAACATTATCAGATATATATAGAAATATATATTTAATAATAAAAATTAAAAAAAAATCTATGTGAAGAACATTGGAATGTAAAATATAAGATAACTAATTCTTCATGTGCACATATATATCTATACCTATGTATCTATATGAATAGATATATATATATATATATGATTATTTTTTGTAAAACATATATATATATATATATATATATATATATATATATATATATATATATATATATATATATATATATATATATATGTATATGTATATATATATATATATATATATATATATATATATATGTATATGTATATATATATAAGTTTTACAAAAAATAATCATATATATATATATAAATATACATAGTATTATTATTATTATTATTATTATTATTAATATATATATTATGGGTAAAGTCAGATATTGGGTAATCCTAGTATTTCCAGGGTAAAACAGACATTACCTAAGCGGCTGTGGGTAAAGCCTGATTTAAGATCATAAATCGCCTTATCAAGTCAATGTATCAAACATATATAAAAGATGCACTTGGGGTGGATGCCAGAGGATCTGTGTGGCGCCCCCTAAACCCCCCCCCCCCCCCAGGTGGATTAAAAAAAAAAGTGTAGATGGGGGAATTACAGTACATCAGGCTTTACCCACAGCCGCTTGGGTAATGTCCATTTTACCGGGGTAATTTTAGGATTACCCGGATATCTTACTTCACCTTCAACATATACAGTACATATACACACACATACACAGATACAGATATATATAAATAAAAATATATATTTAAAAATATAAAGAATATTTAGAAGAACATGAAGAACATAATAAAAAGTATAAATATTCATTTTCATTTATATATATATAAACACATATTAGCACTTTCCAGTTAAACACCTTGTCATATTATTATTATTATTATTATCAGGTATTTTTAGAGCGCCAACAGATTCCGCAGCGCTGAATATACCTTTTAACCCTTATAAAAAAAAATATATGAATAATTTTGTCAGATAGTGTAATTTTGTCAGATAGGGGGGTGAAATGATTAATAGATTGATTATTGGTCATCTGTCAATCAAGTAACCAGTATGGCGGGCGAAGGAATGGCGCTAATCGTTAGTGAATAAAAAAAGGTAGAATTTGGAATAATTATAGAAAATGTAAAAAAATCATGAATGAAAGTCTGCCTTATTTTTTAAAATCTATGCTGGGAGGTTACCAGATGCGGGCAAGTTTACATTCACTTTAAGGCTCTTTGAATCATCTCTTTTTACTAGAGTGGCCATGCAGGACATACTCCATGAAATGCAGAATCCTCCTGTACTTGCTGATTGTGGTGGACAGTAAAAATCTAAATCATACTTAAAGGGACAGCCAACATCAGAATTTTTGTTGTTTAGAAAGATAGATATTTCCTTTATTACCCATTGCCCAGTTTTGCATAACCAACACAGTTATAATAATACACAGTTTACCTTTGTAATTACCTTGTATCTAAGCCTCTGCAGACACCCCTTATTTCAGTTAATTTGACAGACTTGCATTTTAGCCAATCAGTGCTCACTTCTTGGTAAATTCGCTTGTGTGAGCTCAGGGTTATCGATGTGAAACACATGAACTAATGCCCTCTAGTGGTGAAAAACTCTCAAAATGCTTTCAGATTAGAGGCGGCCTTCAAGGTCTAAGATATTAGCACATGAACCTCCTAGGTTTAGCTCTCAACTAAGAATACCAAGAGAACAAAGCAAAATTGGTGATAAAAGTAAATTGGAAAGTTGTTTAAAATTACATGCCCTATTTGAATCATGAAAGTTTTCATTGGACTTGACTGTCCCTTTAAAGGGACATGACACCCAATGTTTTTCTTTAATGATTCAGATAGAGCATACAATTTTAAGCAACTTTCCAATTTACCGTACTTATATTATAAGTTGTGGTTCATTCTCTTGGTAACCCTTATAGAAGGAGAAGCAATGCACTACTAAACATAGCTGAACATATTGGTAAGCAAATGACAACATGGATATTTGTGCACAAACCAATCCGCAGCTAGCTCCCAGCTCCTGAGAATAGGTATGTATGCTCTATCTGAATCATAAAATAAACATTTTTGGGTTTCATGTCCCTTTAAAGGACCAGTCAACACAGTAGATTTACATAATTAACAAATGCAAGATAACAAGGCAAAGCAATAGCACTTCGTTTGAACTTCAAATGAGTAGTAGATTTTTTCTGACAATTTTAAAAGTTATGTCTATTTCCACTCCCCCTGTACCATGTGACAGCCATCAGCCAATCACAAATGCATACACGTACCATGTGAAAGCCATCAGCCAATCACAAATGCATACATGTTTATTCTGCACATGCTCAGTAGGAGCTGGTGATTTGAAAAGTTTAAATATAAACTGACTGTGCACATTTTATTAATGGAAGTAAATTGGAAAGTTGTTTAAAATTGCATGCTCTATCTGAATAATGAAAGTTTAATTTTGACTTGAGTGTCCCTTTAAGCATTCAAACTGACAGATCATGAAAAAAACTGTATGTAAGTTAAACACTCCCCATACAACATACTAATTGCAGCAAAGGGATAAACCTCATATTACATCATACGTTCTCTAAAATAAAACTTTTATTAAATAAACATTAACTGAACTTGTAGCAAGTTCCTTATAGCTGGTGGCTGCATTTCCTCACTAACTTAACCTCTACTGATTGACGGTCAAGGCCCCTCCAATGTTTGCAGCGTGGCTCATGGTTGCGCATGCTCAATGGCATAGAGAGAGAATCTTGTTATGGAGAGCTCTTCGGCCTGCAGCTCTTAAAGGGACAGTATACACTCATTTTCAAATAACTGCATGTAATAGACACTACTATAAAGAATAAGATGCACAGATACTGATATAAAAATCCAGTATAAAACTGTTTAAAAACTTACTTAGAAGCTGTCAGTTTGGCTCTGTTGAAAAGGTAGCTGGAAAGCCCACTGCAAGTGGCAAATAAGACACTCCCCTCCCTCCCCCTTCTTTTGCATATGAAAAGACCCTTTACACAAACAGGAGCAAGCTGGAGAAGGTAGCTGACGGTATTCACAAAAAACTTTGGGGCTTGGTTAGGAGTCTGAAAATCAGAGCAATGTTATTTAAAAATGAGCAAAACTATACATTTATTAAAAAAAACAACTTTATGGGCTATATAAATAGATAATCTACAAAACATTTATGCAAAGAAAAAATGAGTGTATAATGTCCCTTTAAAGGGGAGAGGAACCCCTAAGCTGGCACTTAGTGGGCGTCACCTCTCCCTGTATTTTCGGGCCGTCACTCTGCTCTCTCCGTGCCCACTCCCAGGGCCTTGCCCAACCCTCAGCTAGGGCATACTCAGCCAGCCCATTAAGGCGACCCCTACAATCGAGTCGTAAAAACATGCCTGTGAGAAGTGGATGATTATATTACAACCCGGGCTTATGGGGCTAGCTCAAATAAAGCTACCCCCGTCAGGGGAAATACTAAATCGCTCAAATCACCTTAATTGCCACCACTTTCTTCATCCAGGGACGGGCAGGCAGGGAAAAAACTCCCTTGTGGTCTGGAAGCAGGAAGAGGTGGGATCCACTGCAACAGGACCCTATAAAGGTAAGAGGTACACACGCCCAACAATGTAACATACACACACTTAGAACACTCCAGACTTCAAGTCAGTTATCCCTTAATTTTGTTACAGGCCCACTAGAGGGCCCTCCACTGCCATTTCCACTAGAGAAGATCATGGGATTGTTCACACCATACATTGAATGCTGTAGAGATAGTATCTGCAGGGTTAGCACCCATACATCAATTAATATTGCAGCATAGCTTCCCACTTTTTGGTTCTAGGATATCAACTTCTACTCCACAGTCTCCTTCACAATGCCTGGAGGGTACTTCAGAAACTGGATGTTTACACTATAGCCAATGTCTCTTCATGTGATGCAGACCCATTTGACAAAGCAGGTAACAAACCTGCAGCACTACAGTAAGTACCTATATTTATTTTACATAAAGAAAGAGAATTAGAGAAGCAGTCTGCCAGGAATGAACAACAGCTCAGGGGTTTGTGTTGTGGTCTGGTTACCACCTAGGAGAAACAGACCTAATCATTTTATCACATCTTAATCTATGTAACAAAGGCTCCATTACACAAATTAAAAGTACAAAGCACATCCTTGTCTGACCCCCAGACTTAAGTTGTACTTTATCAGATAATAAAAAAAAAACATTTACCAAAACCTTACTCACAATTCCATCATATAAACATCTAACCCACCATGCATATGTCTAGGTATACCTATTTCTCTAAAACTAATCAGAAACTCATGAGTAACTCTATAACGTGCTATCTCAAAGTCAATCTTAGCCACTGCAACAGACTGCTTACACCTCTAGTTGTACCATATAACATCCCGAAGACAAATCAGACACTCAGCAATCTGTCTACCAGGCAAGGCACACACAATTTTACCAACCACATTCTTAATTCTGTCAGCCACTACCTTTGTAATCGCTTTTTAGTCTACATTCAACAGGCAAATTGGGCTCCAGTTAATTAAATCCTTTTTCTCACCTTTTTTATAAAACAAAGTAGTGACACTCTCTGTCATTTGATTTTTTCCAAAACACATCTATCCTTGTCAACATCACAATCTTCATACCTATAACGAATTGACAAGCTTTGGCTTAGGAACACAACTGCAGATCCTAGAGAAAATATTGATATGTCACACCTGATTGCTTAAAAGCCTTTATTACTAGAAAGGATTCATGCAACCAAATGATTATAATTAGGGTTTACAGATTACGTGGCAAACTCACACAGTATGAGCTGTAGAGAGTTAAGGTTATTGTGAAGGAAGGAGATAATGCCAGGTGGAAATAGATCAAGGCCAAAATCTCCTGCAAAGCAAACACACAACACCAAAACACAAAAAACGTTGCAGCAAAGTAGAAAGTCCAGAGACAATAACGCATCAAAATAATGAGAAGCAGGTAAAAATGGTTTTAGGCAGTTCAAACATACAGGACAGTAATGTCACACAAGTGCTTTGTTAAGCGGTGGTACCTGAGACACAGAGGGACTGTACTAGGCGTCTTGTTCCAGAGCTCCGGTGTGATGTGTGGAGCTGAAGCCGGAGAGACCGGAAGTGACGTCACGGAGCAGCGGAGCTGTGTGAAACTGACAGGCAACTTGCAATAGCTGGAGAGAGAGGAGCTGCAACAAATGGTAAGATTCCCAGGTGCTGTAACAAAACGTTGTACTTTACCCCAGTGAGAATGAGTGGAATTAGGTGAAGCAAAAGATTCAAGTTGCTGGAGGGAAATTGCTTGCTGAGTAGATTTGGCAACCTTGATAGTAGAGAGTTTCTTATAAGAGTTGAAAGCAGCTTGCGAATGAGCTTGCTATGCTGGCTCAAGGAATGAACAACAATACTAAGCACAGGGTAATTGGTGAACACCTGTCTTAAAGGACTTGCAGCCAATCAGGAAGAAAGGGGTGTAACTAACAGGAGGAAGAAGGCAGGAACCCTGACAGTACCCCCACATCAAGGGAGCTGTCCCACAGCGACAGGTCCTGGTCGGTCAGGATGGCGTCGATGAAACAAAGACAGGAGTCGGGGGGAATTAAGATTAGAAAGCGGTTCCCAAGTATCGTCATCAGATGAGTAGTTCTTCCATCGGACAAGATATTGCAAAACACCATTCGAATATCTGGAGTCGATGATGGAATCAACCTCATACTCATCCTCCGCTATAGTAGCAGGAACAGGCGGCAGTAGGACTCGATCATTCCTAGTGCGGATGTAAGGCTTCAACAACGACACATGAAATGTCGGATGAATCTTGAGACTAGGTGGAAGTTGCAGTCTAACAGCATTGTCGTTGATGACCTTTTGAACAGGGAAAGGCCCGATAAAGAGAGTGGCCATCTTCTTGGATGGAATTTGTAGTCTCAGATTCTTCGTGGAGAGCCAAACAAGATCTCCTATGGAGTACTGAGGAGGTTTTCGTCTCCTAAGATCATAGTAGTGTTTCTGAGACTCTTGAGCTTTGAGGATGTTCTGTTGGAGCACATCAAAATTTTGTTGGAGAGAACCATGTAACTCATCGAGTGAAGGAGAATCCAGGGAAACAATAGAAGAAAGGGTAAAATCTGGGTGATAGGCGTAGTTAGCAAAAAACGGTGTCATCTTGGTAGAAGAATTGATTGAGTTATTGTAAGCAAATTCGGCCATGGAAAGGTAATTGACCGAGTCATTCTGATGGTAGGAGCAGTAACATCTCAGATAATGTTCGAGCCACTGGTTCAACCTCTCCGCTTGCCCATTCGTTTGGGGGTGAAATGCAGTAGTGAACCGGTGGTTGATCTGAGTCAATTCACAGAGTTTAGACCAAAACTTAGAGGTGAATTGAGTGCCTCTGTCGGTTGTGAGAATAGGAGGTATGCCGTGTAATTTAATGATATGATTGATAAAGAGTGTAGCTGTTTCAGAAGAGGTAGGAAGTTTGTGGATGGGCACAAAGTGGGCCATCTTTGTAAAGAGATCTATAACAACCAGAATAGTCGTTTGAGACTTGGATGGTGGTAAGTCGACTATGAAGTCCATGGAGACGTGATGCCAAGGTTTAGCAGGGACTGGTAAAGGCATGAGCAAGCCATAGGGTGGTTTTCGTTCAGGTTTAGAGGTAGCACAAGTTCTACAAGTGGTTATATATTCGTGTACATTGGCCTTCATATCTGGCCACCAGAAGGTTCTACCAATTAAATCCAGAGTCCGACGTAGCCCTGGGTGACCAGCTAAGGGTGAGTCATGACAAGACTTAATCAGGGGGGATCTCAATTGAGGTGGTAAAAAAATCTTTTCGCCATGGTAGTATATTCCAGAGGATTTTCGGAGGTTTGGTAGAGGTGGTATTGGTTGTTCTTTGCAGTAATCTTTTAGTTCAGTGAGCATAGTAGAGGTGAGTCCAATAAAACATTCCGGGGGAAGAATCTCCTTTCTCAAAGCGGGTTCGTTTGGTTTGTCAGGTAACCGGGATAAGGCATCAGCTTTAGCATTTTTGTGTGCTGGTCGATAAATAATATTGAAGTTGAAACGGTCAAAATACAGGCTCCAACGAACCTGTCTGGCAGAGAGGGTTTTGTTGGATTGAAGATATTGAAGGTTTTTGTGATCTGTGTAAATGTTAATTGGTATGGTAGTGCCTTCTAGGAGATGTCTCCAATGTTCTAGAGAGCGGCGAATGGCTAGCAATTCTTTGTCGCCGATAGCATAATTTCTTTCTGCAGGAGACATAACTTTAGAGAAATAAGATATAGGATGTAACGGTTGTGACAAACTTTTTTGTTGGGAAAGCACAGCACCAATCGCAAAATCGGAGGAATCCACCTCCAACGTATATTGATATAGAGGATTGGGAAATTGTAGAATAGGTGCTGTAGTGAACCTAGATTTGAGGTATTGGAAGGCTGTTTCGGCTTCAGGATTCCAGGAAAATGATGTTGAGGAACCGGTCAAGACTGTCAAAGGTTTCACGATTTTGGAGAAGTCTTTGATAAACTTCCTATAGTAATTGGAGAAACCTAGGAAGCGCTGTAACTCTTTTCTAGTAGTAGGTCTTGGCCAAAGGACAACAGCTTCAACTTTTTCTTTTTGCATTTGAATTCCAGAAGGAGAAATTTCGTAACCCAGAAAGGAAACCTGGTTTGTATGGAAAGTACATTTCTCAAGTTTTGCGTAGAGTTTGTGTGCTCTGAGTCTGGAGAGGACTTGACGGACGTGTTTCACATGTTCTTGTGAAGTCTTAGAGTATATAAGTATATCATCGAGATAAAATACTAAACACACGTCCAGCAGATCACGGAACACATCATTGATGAAGAATTGGAAAGTGGCAGGGGCATTGCAGAGACCGAACGGCATTACGAGGTATTCAAACAGACCATATCTGGTCCTGAATGCCGTCAGCCACTCATGCCCCTGTTTGATCCTGATAAGATTATATGCCCCTCTTAGATCCAGTTTGGTGAAAATCGTCGCCTCAGAGAGTCTTTCAATCATCTCTGGAATCAGAGGTAGAGGATAACGATTTTTTATAGTGCACTTATTAAGTTCACGGTAGTCAATAATCGGTCTAAGAGTAGAGTCTTTATTACGCACAAAGAAAAACCCTGCCCCAGCTGGGGATGAGGAGGGCCTAATGAAACCTTTCTTAAGGTTTTCGTCCAAGTATTGTTTAAGGAACTCTAGTTCAGGATTACTTAATGGATACAGGTGTCCATAAGGAATCCGAGCGCCTGGTTGTAGGTCGATAGGGCAATCATAAGCCCTGTGAGGGGGCAGGTTTTCAGCCTCAGTTTTACTGAAAACGTCGGTAAAATCTTGGTACTGCACAGGTAAACTGTCAGTATGACAAGAAGAATGTAATACAAAGGAAACAGGGAAACATGTGTCATTGCAATAAACAGAATCAAACTTTATTTGAAAAGGAAACCAAAGAATAGTAGGGTTATGTAGTTGCAACCACTTCTAACCCAAAACCAAAGAAAAATGTGGAGAGGGCAACACATCAAAAGACAATTTCTCTATATGTCCAGAAATTTTAATTAGCAAAGGAACAGTCTCATGTGTTATGGGGCCAGAAAACATAAAGGAGCCATCTATAACTTTGATGGGTATAGGAATCTTCTTTTGGATCAGAGGGATTTTGTTCTTTTCACAGAAAGCATAATCCATATAATTTGCAGAAGCCCCTGAATCAATAATGGCATCATCAATCTTCAGAAGACTTTGTTCCAGCTGTAGGGAGAGAGATAAAGTGCAGTAAGAAGGTTTTACAACTTGTTGTAGAGAAGATAACAGATAACTGGACTTACTTTTCTTGTTTTTGGACAAAAGTGAACAATCCTGCACACTATGTGTGCTGCTTGCACAGTACATGCAAAGGTTTTTAAGCCTTCTACGTTGTTTTTCCTCTTGAGAAAGAGGTCCTCTCAGGAAACCTATCTCCATAGGCTCAGCTTGTAGCTTAGAACTTGTAGTAGAGGTGGGGGTTGTGGAAACATAGGCAGACTTAGGTTTGGAATCGGAGGCGTACTTCTCCGCTTTTCTTTCGCGTAAGCGACGGTCGATCTGTGTAGCCATTTTCATGAAAAGGTCAAGTGTCTTTGGCAATTCAATCCGGGCAAATTCATCTTTTAACTGCTCAGAAAGTCCCAGACGGAATTGGTTTCTGAGAGCAACAGGATTCCAAAGGGAATCAGTGGCGAACTGTTTAAAGTCTGTGATATACTCTTCGACTGGTCTCTTTCCCTGTTTGAGATTCCTCAAACAAGTCTCAGCAGCAAGCTGTATATCAGTGTCCTGGTACATTTCATCCATCGCAGCAATGAAATCCTCTAATGAGCCCAATATAGGATCCTGGGTCTCTAGGAATTTATCAGCCCAAGTTCTTGGGTCCCCCCTGAGAAATGAGATTGTTGTCATGACCTTCACTCTCTCAGTGGGGTAGGTTTTCGGTCTCATAGTGAAGAGAAGGTAGCAGGCGTTTTTAAACTGCCTGTAAGTCTTTCGATTACCAGAGAACAAATCTGGGAGGGAAATCTGTGGCTCCGGTATTGCTTCAGACAGAGTAGCTTTTAATG
Organism: Bombina bombina; assembly: GCF_027579735.1. NCBI lineage: Eukaryota > Metazoa > Chordata > Amphibia > Anura > Bombinatoridae > Bombina > Bombina bombina. Next base: position 918,076,534 of record NC_069503.1, read on the forward strand.
CTACAGACTCTTTTATAATGTTCCTTAAGGAAGCATTCTCAATTTGCATGTCATGTAAACCCTGGGCCAATTGATCAACTTTTTGTGTTAAGTTGTATACAATCTGGCGTAGGTCTGCTGGTTCCATTATGTAGTGGCTTAGTATTATATAACGAATTGACAAGCTTTGGCTTAGGAACACAACTGCAGATCCTAGAGAAAATATTGATATGTCACACCTGATTGCTTAAAAGCCTTTATTACTAGAAAGGATTCATGCAACCAAATGATTATAATTAGGGTTTACAGATTACGTGGCAAACTCACACAGTATGAGCTGTAGAGAGTTAAGGTTATTGTGAAGGAAGGAGATAATGCCAGGTGGAAATAGATCAAGGCCAAAATCTCCTGCAAAGCAAACACACAACACCAAAACACAAAAAACGTTGCAGCAAAGTAGAAAGTCCAGAGACAATAACGCATCAAAATAATGAGAAGCAGGTAAAAATGGTTTTAGGCAGTTCAAACATACAGGACAGTAATGTCACACAAGTGCTTTGTTAAGCGGTGGTACCTGAGACACAGAGGGACTGTACTAGGCGTCTTGTTCCAGAGCTCCGGTGTGATGTGTGGAGCTGAAGCCGGAGAGACCGGAAGTGACGTCACGGAGCAGCGGAGCTGTGTGAAACTGACAGGCAACTTGCAATAGCTGGAGAGAGAGGAGCTGCAACAAATGGTAAGATTCCCAGGTGCTGTAACAAAACGTTGTACTTTACCCCAGTGAGAATGAGTGGAATTAGGTGAAGCAAAAGATTCAAGTTGCTGGAGGGAAATTGCTTGCTGAGTAGATTTGGCAACCTTGATAGTAGAGAGTTTCTTATAAGAGTTGAAAGCAGCTTGCGAATGAGCTTGCTATGCTGGCTCAAGGAATGAACAACAATACTAAGCACAGGGTAATTGGTGAACACCTGTCTTAAAGGACTTGCAGCCAATCAGGAAGAAAGGGGTGTAACTAACAGGAGGAAGAAGGCAGGAACCCTGACAATACCTTTCTCATTCAAACATATTCTAATAACTACTTTTGCTTCATCCACTTTATCTAGGGTGACCATATTGCCGCTTAAAAAGGGACACATTTGAAAACTACATATGCCAGGGCTGTTTTCAGGGCTGTTTAAAGAAATGTTTGTATAAGAACCCTGACATATGTATTTTTCATATGTGTTCCTTCTTAAAGCGGCAATATGGTCAGCCTAACTTTATCACATACATCCTCACCCAAATCTCTTGATTCTCTCAAACAATGCAGATGCATCTGCCATCTTTCATACTCCAGCCTTTCTCTCCTAGATTTCTTACACACAATACTGATAAAAAAAATCTTAATATCACCTGTAACCCATTCCCTTCAATCAACAGCTAAGCTTGTTCTATGACCCGGCTACCACCTGGAAGTAGCTTCTTTTAGCCCAATTGTGCTTTTCAAAGCGGAAAACTTTCCTGAAATATATTAGTTTGATCCCACCTAATGTAGATGTGGACTCCTTGCTGTGCTTAAAAAAATATGGCTGCATCTCACTGACGAGGTCCAAAGGATGCCGAAAGCATCATTTGGGTTTGCCATTTACCTTACTAAGAGGAGAACTGACTAGTATTTCAGGGCTGGACTGACTATGAAACGCACACTGTTTATATATATATATATATATATATATATATATATATATATATATATATATATATATATATATATATATATATATATATATATATATAAGAAACAAGAAATCCCCAAAGGAGGGCAACATAGAGGCCGAAGCTACATCCAAGGTCAGTTCAAAACCAGTTTATTGGCAGAGTGCAGGTACAGAGGTGAAGCCAGGACATTAACACCTGACGCGTTTCGCACATGTGCACATGCGTTTCATCAGAGGTGATGTGTTCAAGTTGTGCATAGACTTATATACAGCAAAGCAACCAATCCAGGTATCATAAGATGAATAGAATAACGGTTACACCTGTAATATGAGATAAGATTGTTTGCTGTAAACAAGCCAACCACTCACTCCTTTTCTTATAGATATATACATGTGTAAACAATTAAGTTCTAAGACTTCATATATAGAAATCTGCAATGATAATAGTGCATATAAACATATATCGTGATATATTCAAAAACAATTTTTTCAATAGTAAAGAAAATACAATTCATAAATACAACCATAACATATCATATAGAGATAGGAATCTAAATGTGAATAATACTTATAGGTCGAGATAGGACACAAAGTACTGGTTAAGAACCTTAAAAATAATAGAAATATAAATATATATTTTGTTTCCAAGCATCAAGTATGTGGAAATTAGATCGCTGAATATGAATCCAATCTTAACCAAGTAACTATCTCTTGTAAAAAAGAAAGATGAAAAAAGGGAAAAATTATCAAAAAAACACAATATTTGTTTTTTTAGTATATCATGTCATATATATAAAGCAAAATAAAAAATAAACATTAAATAATACTGATAAACCTAAATAAATAAATATATATATATATATATATATATAGATATTATTAAAAAAGATAGAAAAAGATCTAATTTCAAATGAGGAGTTTTACTACAGCAATTCGCAATTTTACTATATTAGTTTTCAAATAAATTTTGGTTTTACTTTGAACAAATTGGGGAACTAAGGGACTATATTGGTTTAGCCATATTAATTTGCTAGGGAACAGATAGAGACAAACTTAAGTAGAGACTCACTTTTTTGACAAGTCAAGATAAGGATTTTGTAAGAATTAGATAACTGGGCAGCAAGGGGCTATTCAACAAATAAGTCAACATCCATCCTCTTGTGGATGCCCTCTGGTGCTCTTGTATGTAATTTTACAATCCAAAAGACTTATTTTTTCCTTAGACTTTTTTCCCTATCTCCCCCTCTGGGATGTTTTTTGATTAGATCAATGCCTATAAATGAGAAATATTTGGGACCTATACCATGTAGTCTGAAGTGTTTAGCTACGGGTGTTCTGGGCTCTTTTTCATCCAAAGAGTGCAGGTGCTCACGAATCCTATCTTTCAGTGGGCGAGAAGATATTAGTTATGCCTACATATTGGCAAGAGCAAAATAAGCAATTAACTAGATAGACCACATATTGGGAGTTACAGTCAATCCTGTCCCTAATATGAAATGTTTGATTTGTCACATGTGAAGAAAAAGTGTCAGTCACAGTTATGCTCGTGCACCCTTTACATGGTACATGGCCACATTTAAAACATCCTGATTTTAGGCTTAACCAATTAGAGCCTACTGTTACTTTTTCAGTGAACTGCTTACTAGTTATTTCTCTTATGGTGGGGGCTTTACGTGCTATGCACTTAACTACAGATGTTAGAATATCTTTTAAAGCCTCATCACCTTTTAGGATGGTCAAGTTATTCTTGACTATACTACAAATCTGATTATATTGTTTACTAAATTGTGTAACAAACAAGAGATTTTGACTAGGCAGTACAGTCTTGTTAAATATCTTGGTCCTATCTAGATTATTCCTCCCTTGGAGTAAGTCTTGTCTATCTAGGGTTGCTACTTGTTTTTCTATTTGTAATAGTAAATTTCTTTGGTAGCCCCTATCTGTCAGTCTATTTGTCAATTCTCTAGCTTGGGAGCAGTATTCTGTCACTTCTGTACAATTTCTCCTAAGGCGTAAGTATTGGGCCTTAGGTATGCCTCTCTTGAGATGGTCGAGATGGCAAGAATCAGCTCTCAGTATTGTATTTCTGGCCAAGGGTTTGCGATAAGTACATGTGGAAATTTTATTATCTGATACCTTCAGGTTCAGATCCAAAAAATCAATAGTTTGACTATGTGTCTGTGCTGTGAAGGTCAAGTTATATTCATTTTCGTTCAGATATTCTGTTAATTTGTCTACATTACAACTTTCACTAGTCTCCCAAATGACAATAATGTCGTCTATATAACGGCCATAAAGTATGATATTATTTTTATATGGAAATGAGTCTGAAAAGATCATATTAAACTCTAACCACCCCATATAAATATTGGCAAAGGCTGGGGCAAATTTTGCCCCCATCGCCGTGCCTCGTCTTTGCAAGTAATGGGTACCCTGAAAAATGAAAAAATTATGTTTCAGAAGGAACTCAGTTACCTGAACAATAAATGTTATAAATTCATGGCTATAATCTGAGTATCTATGTAGCATAAAGTCAATGGCTTCTAATCCTTTTGAATGGGGGATATTCGAGTATAGGGCAGTGACGTCAATAGTAGTCCATACATAGGAACTCTATATCCCACCACAAATTGGTCTCCTTTAACCTCAATAGTTCTAATTTAGAAAATGCATTTGTAGTATCCTTCTCATTTTCCAGAACCAATGTCTGGCTTTCACCTTTAAGTGCATTCTCCATAATGCGTTTTCTTTTTGTTTCATTTATAACCCCTGTGGGTGCTATCATTGTTGCCATTATGGAGAGTGTACTAAAGTACAAAGTATATGCAATATTAATATGATATGAACCAATGAAACCCTAGATATATCAGCTGAGATAAATCTAAATCAAGAACAATTAGAGAAAAACAATAGCTGATATATCATTAGGGGACTTTAAACACTTGTGGACTCTTACTTGTAATAAATCTGACTGTTAACTCTAGGCTGTTACTTACAAATGCATTTTCTAAATTAGAACTATTGAGGTTTAAGGAGGCCAATTTGTGGTGGGATATAGAGTTCTTAGAACTCTATATATCTGAACGCAAGGTACCTAGGGGATTAAGAATGAAAAAATACCCCTCCTTTGCGCTCAGTAACCCAAAATTTATGGAAGAATGGAATGAGAATTTAACCAACTGCTCTATAATACTGATGAAACAGTTATTAAGCCACAAAAAAGTAGAAAGGGAACAGGTCCTTATTGAAATTAGTAATGTTATTGAGACACTTAAACCCTTTGAAACCACTCAGAAATATACTGATTACACAAAACAACTAATTGAGACAACTGATAATCTTGATACAGTCCTATCTTAAAGAAAGGTACAAAAATACCAGAGAGATGTTAAAGATTATGAACTGAATATAGTATATTCCTGGCAACAACATAAACCGGTTAGATCAAATTGGTCATCTAATAAGAACAATAAGAATAAAAATAAAAACAAAAAAGGTAATAAAAATAAGTCTGATAGAAGTAAACATATTACATTTTCAAGTATAGACACTGATGGTCAAGACACCAGTGCCCAATCATCAGAAGGAGAACAGTCACAAGATCTCCCTGTACTAGAAAAGACTAGCTTAGACTCTAATCCCAATAGAAAAATGTTAAAAACTTTGGTTAAGCCACCTGCTCAAACAAGTACTCCAATAAGACCATCAGATAAAGCTACTAATGAACAAACTGAGCCCTCTTTTCGTTACCCCAGCAGAGTCAGAAAAAATGTAAAGAAGTAGCGGTTATTAACCTCTCTGATTATACTTTGTCTAGCACAGAAACTAATCTGTTAAATAAGGTTTGTCATATGCACCATCACATAATTTTGATTTTGTGAATACACTTATAGATATTAATAGATTTGTTCGTAAGATTGTCTTGAAATCTAATGGATCACTCATCTCTAGCAACTCATATACCTATTAAATATGACACAGTGGGACTTAGGTATATTGATTTGCTAGACCTTACCAATTTAACCTCTTTACAACAGGAATCTATTAGAATTCCTGACACTTTGGTTGATAATTGCACATCTTTTAAATTTAAAAACACATCTCACTTTTATCCAATTCATGCTAGACATCATCTATTAGATGTATACCAGAGAGTGGTAGAAAAAAAACTGAATGACCTATTCAGAATGACTGAGAATAACCCTTTTAATATATCTAGGGATAATCTCACTCGACGACAGAGACAAGCACTGATTAGACTCCAGAAAAATAAAGACCTAGTCATAGTCCAGGCAGACAAGGGAGGGGCGGTGGTGGTTTTGAATAAAAAAGATTATATTGGCGAAGTTGACTAAACTAACATTCAATCCCACCACCTCCTTCAAAAACAAACTTAGCCATCTGTTGGATCATGCAATAGAACACAATTTCATGACTAAAGAATTAACAGAATATCTATATGTGGAAGAGCCAACCACCCCATATTTTCGCATTGCACCAAAGATACATAAGGGACTTAAAAATCCCCCTGGATGACCCATTGTAGCCAGCAATGGGTATTTATGCGAAAGATTAGGTGGTTGGCTCGACCACATCCTCCAACCAATTATGGTGGCCCTCCCTGGGTATATTAAGGACAGTACACACTTGCTCACACAGATTACAGATCTTACTTGGAGTGATTCCTATGTATGGACTACTATTGACGTGACTGCCCTATACTCGAATATCCCCCATTCAAAAGGACTAGAAGCCATTGACTTTATGCTACATAGATACTCAGATTATAGCCATGAATTTATAACATTTATTGTTCAGGTAAATGAGTTCCTTCTGAAACATAATTATTTCATTTTTCAGGGTACCCATTACTTGCAAAGATGAGGCACGGCGATGGGGGCAAAATTTGCCCCAGCCTTTGCCAATATTTATATGGGGTGGTTAGAGTTTAATATGATCTTTTCAGACTCATTTCCATATAAAAATAATATCATACTTTATGGCCGTTATATAGACAACATTATTGTCATTTGGGAGACTAGTGAAAGTTGTAATGTAGACAAATTAACAGAATATCTGAACGAAAATGAATATAACTTGACCTTCACAGCACAGACACATAGTCAAACTATTGATTTTTTGGATCTGAACCTGAAGGTATCAGATAATAAAATTTCCACATGTACTTATCGCAAACCCTTGGCCAGAAATACAATACTGAGAGCTGATTCTTGCCATCTCGACCATCTCAAGAGAGGCATACCTAAGGCCCAATACTTACGCCTTAGGAGAAATTGTACAGAAGTGACAGAATACTGCTCCCAGGCTAGAGAATTGACAAATAGACTGACAGATAGGGGCTACCAAAGAAATTTACTATTACAAATAGAAAAACAAGTAGCAACCCTAGATAGACAAGACTTACTCCAAGGGAGGAATAATCTAGATAGGACCAAGATATTTAACAAGACTGTACTGCCTAGTCAAAATCTCTTGTTTGTTACACAATTTAGTAAACAATATAATCAGATTTGTAGTATAGTCAAGAATAACTTGACCATCCTAAAAGGTGATGAGGCTTTAAAAGATATTCTAACATCTGGAGTTAAGTGCATAGCACGTAAAGCCCCCACCATAAGAGAAATAACTAGTAAGCAGTTCACTGAAAAAGTAACAGTAGGCTCTAATTGGTTAAGCCTAAAATCAGGATGTTTTAACCCCTTAATGACCGAGGACGTGCAGGGTACGTCCTCAAAAAAAAGGCAGTTAACGCCTGAGGACGTACCCTGCACGTCCTCGGTGTGGAAAGCAGCTGGAAGCGATCCTGCTCGCTTCCAGCTGCTTTCCGGTTATTGCAGTGATGCCTCGATATCGAGGCATCCTGCAATAACCATTTTTAGCCATCCGGTGCAGAGAGAGCCACTCTGTGGCCCTCTCTGCACCGGACATTAACGGCTATGTTCGTTGGTGGGTGGGAGCCGGTGTGGGAGGTGGGTGGCGGCCATCGATGGCCTTTGTGATGCGGAGGGGGGCGGGATCGGGGGCGGGGACGACCGGGGGGACGCGCACGGACGCGCGCACGTGCACGGGGAGGCCGGGCGGGCGCGTGCACGGGGAGGGAGCGGGTGGGAACCACTACGCTACAGAAAGTTTTATCTTATAAGTGGGGATCAAAGGGGTTTATGTATTTGTTTGTTGATCGGTTTGGCTGGGGGGATATTGGACTGTGGGGGGGAAGCTACACTACAGAAACAAATCAAAAAAAATAATAAAAAAAACATTTTTATTTGCAAACTGGGTACTGGCAGACAGCTGCCAGTACCCAAGATGGCCCCAATAAGGCAGAGGGGGAGGGTTAGGGAGCTATTTTGGGGGGATCAGGGAGGTTGGGGGCTAAGGGGGGACCCTACATAGCAGCATATGTAAATATGCTAACAAAAAATATATATATTTTTTTTAATACCTTTTATTTTAGTACTGGCAGACTTTCTGCCAGTACTTAAGATGGCGGGGACAATTGTGGGGTGGGGGAGGGAAGAGAGCTGTTTGGGAGGGATCAGGGGGTGGGATGTGTCAGGTGGGAGTCTGATCTCTACACTAAAGCTAAAATTAACCCTGCAAGCTCCCTACAAACGACCTAATTAACCCCTTCACTGCTGGCCATAATACACATGTGATGCGCAGCAACATTTAGCGGCCTTATAATTACCAAAAAGCAACGCCAAAGCCACATATGTCTGCTATTTCTGAACAAAGGGGATCCCAGAGAAGCATTTAAAACCATTTGTGCCATAATTGCACAAGCTGTTTGTAAATAATTTTAGTGAGAAACCTAAAGTTTGAAAAAGTGAACAATTTTTTTTTATTTGATTGCTTTTGGCGGTGAAATGGTGGCATGAAATATACCAAAATGGGCCTAGATCAATACTTGGGGTTGTCTACTACACTACACTAGAGCTAAAATTAACCCTAGAAGCTCCCTACATGCTCCCTAATTAACCCATTCACTGCTGGGCATAATACACATGTGGTGCGCAGTGGCATTTAGCAGCCTTCTAATTACCAAAAAGCAAAGCCAAAGCCATATATGTCTGCTATTTATGAACAAAGGGGATCCCAGAGAAGCATTTACAACCATTTATTCCATAATTTCATGAGTTGTTTGTAAATAATTTCAGTGAGAAACCTAAAGTTTGTGAAAAAATTTGTGAAAAAGTAAAAAAAAATTTTTATTTGATCGCATTCGGCGGTGAAATGGTGGCATGAAATATACCAAAATGGGCCTAGATCAATACTTTGGGATGTCTTCTAAAAAAAAATATATACATGTCAATGGATATTCAGGGATTCCTGAAAGATATTAGTGTCCCAATGTAACTAGCGCTAATTTTGAAAAAAAGTGGTTTGGAAATGGCAAAGTGCTATTTGTATTTATGGCCCTATAACTTGCAAAAAAAGCAAAGAACATGTAAACATTGGGTATTTCTAAACTCAGGACAAAATTTAGAAACTATTTAGCATGGGTGTTTTTTGGTGGTTGTAGATGTGTAACAGATTTTGGGGGTCAAAGTTAGAAAAAGTGTGTTTTTTTCCATTTTTTCCTCATATTTTATAATATTTTTTATAGTAAATTATAAGATATGATGAAAATAATGGTATATTTTGAAAGTCCATTTAATGGCGAGAAAAACGGTATATAATATGTGTGGGTACAGTAAATGAGTAAGAGGAAAATTACAGCTAAACACAAACACCGCAAAAATGTAAAAATAGCCTTGGTCCCAAACGGACAGAAAATGGAAAAGTGCTGTGGTCATTAAGGGGTTAAATGTGGCCATGTACCATGTAAAGGGTGCACGAGCATAACTGTGACTGACACTTTTTCTTCACATGTGCCGAATCAAACATTTCATATTAGGGACAGGATTGACTGTAACTCCCAATATGTGGTCTATCTAGTTAATTGCTTATTTTGCTCTTGCCAATATGTAGGCATAACTACTCGCCCACTGAAAGATAGGATTCGTGAGCACCTGCGCTCTTTGGATGAAAAAGAGCCCAGAACACCCGTAGCTAAACACTTCAGACTACATGGTATAGGTCCCAAATATTTCTCATTTATAGGCATTGATCTAATCAAAAAACATCCCAGAGGGAGAGATAGGGAAAAAAGTCTAAGGAAAAAAGAAGTCTTTTGGATTGTAAAATTACATACAAGAGCACCAGAGGGCATCAACAAGAGGATGGATGTTGACTTATTTGTTGAATAGCCCCTTGCTGCCCAGTTATCTAATTCTTACAAAATCCTTATCTTGACTTGTCAAAAAAGTGAGTCTCTACTTAAGTTTGTCTCTATCTGTTCCCTAGCAAATTAATATGGCTAAACCAATATAGTCCCTTAGTTCCCCAATTTGTTCAAAGTAAAACCAAAATTTATTTGAAAACTAATATAGTAAAATTGTGAATTGCTGTAGTAAAACTCCTCATTTGAAATTAGATCTTTTTCTTTCTTTTTTAATAATATCTATATATATTTTTTTTATTTATTTAGGTTTATCAGTATTATTTAATGTTTATTTTTTATTTTGCTTTATATATATATGACATGATATACTAAAAAAACAAATATTGTGGGGGTTTTTTGATAATTTTTCCCTTTTTTCATCTTTCTTTTTTACAAGAGATAGTTACTTGGTTAAGATTGGATTCATATTCAGCGATCTAATTTCCACATACTTGATACTTGGAAACAAAATATATATTTATATTTCTATTATTTTTAAGGTTCTTAACCAGTACTTTTTGTCCTATCTCCACCTATAAGTATTATTCACATTTAGATTCCTATCTCTATATGATATGTTATGGTTGTATTTATGAATTGTATTTTCTTTACTATTGAAAAAATTGTTTTGAATATATCACGATATATGTTTATATGCACTATTATCATTGCAGACTTCTATATATGAAGTCTTAGAACTTAATTGTTTACACATGTATATATCTATAAGAAAAAGAGTGAGTGGTTGGCTTGTTTACAGCAAACAATCTTATCTCATATTACAGGTGTAACCGTTATTCTATTCATCTAATGATACCTGGATTGGTTGCTTTGCTGTATATAAGTCTATGCACACCTTGAACACATCACCTCTGATGAAGCGCATGTGCGCATGCGCGAAACGCGTCAGGTGTTAATGTCCTGGCTTCACCTCTGTACCTGCACTCTGCCAATAAACTGGTTTTGAACTGACCTTGGATGTAGCTTCGGCCTCTATGTTGCCCTCCTTTGGGGATTTCTTGCTTCTTATACACAGCGGACGAGATACCGCTTTGGCCGTTAGCTACTTGGAACCCACATCTAGACCTAGGAGCCTTCTACCTTTGGGACCCAGTGGACGCCTGGTACGTTCCTGCGGACCTTCCGTGCGACGCTGCACGTACTCCTCACGTCTGACACTGTTCAACGTACCTGATGTGCGATGCGGCACATCATTCTGACGTCAGAGCTCTTGGCCATTGAGGACGACGAGAGACGCGGACACACACAGACGGTGCATACTCTCTCCTCCTGTCGGAACAGGTGAGCTTTTGCCCAACTGGGATCTTTGGAGGAAGTTGTTTAGTACTTTATGTCTACCAAAAGAACTGGTTTGGTCCGCTATTCTGAAGGTACCTTACGTCTCTTTTTCACTTAGTACACCTGGATTGTGCTTTGGCCCTGAGGTTGTATTAAGGGAACTTTATTTAATCTACGGTCCATCACCTTGGAACTTTCTATAGCGCTGTGACTACACATAAGACTAGCGCAATTTATTGGGACTGAGTTCTTACTTTTTGGACTTAATGTGGACAGCTCCATATTTTATATACATATTTTTATACTAAAAATTTTTTTTAATACTCTTTCTATTATCTGATAAGTTAATGATCCACACTCTATATAGAGTTTTGAGTACACAGTACGAATTTATCTGTCTTTACACTTAAGTAACAGCCTAGAGTTAACAGTCAGATTTATTACAAGTAAGAGTCCACAAGTGTTTAAAGTCCCCTAATGATATATCAGCTATTGTTTTTCTCTGATTGTTCTTGATATATATATATATATATATATATATATATATATATATATATATATATATATATATATATATATATATATATATATATATATATATATATATATATATTTGAAGCCCTTTCCAGTTGAATACCTCAAAACTTGAAAAATCCTTTTTAATCAATTTTAATATTTGCATGTTTTACTTTGCATTTAATGTAAATATTTTACATTCCAATGTTTACTTAAAATAAAATGTTCTTAGTGTTTTTTAATATATATATATATATATATATATATATATATATAGAGAGAGAGAGAGAGAGAGAGAGAGAGAGAGAGAGAGAGAGAGAGAGAGAGAGAGAGAGAGAGAGAGAGAGAGAGGAGAGAGAGGAGAGAGAGAGAGAGAGAGAGAGAGAGAGATCATAGATATGGGCACTCACAGGATTTAACATATAATTCAGGTTTTATTGTAGATAATATTTAAAGGGTCGACGTTTCGGCCTTACATCAGGCCTTTTTCAAGACAACATGTCCTAGCTCCCAGCGGCTCTCACATGGGTTTGATACAACTAAAAAGGCCCCAAGCTGCCCTCTACGCACGTAAATCCTGTGAGTGCCCATATCTATGAAATCTCTATATAACTGTGACCTTGGACTGAACCCAGGTCACTTGTGGATAACATAAGATGGAGTGCTTGGTATACAACACTGTACTATATATATATATATATATATATATATATATATATATATATTTATTTATTTATTTATTTAAATAAAAAGAACCTTTTCTTCTATGTGACGAACATAGGAATGTTAAATATTCATAATTACCTTCAGGTTTAGCGCTGTAGGCCTTACACAATCCTGCGTTAGTGCGCAAGCAATAAGTCTTAAGTTCTGGGGTTTTTGAAAGTGCATTGAAGTCTATGGAGAGACAAAGTTAACACTGTTGCGATATCCTAAGTCATGAAGTTAGCATGCATCGTGTTTGGCTTGTGCACTAACATTTTACTTTCAACTCGTAATGCTCATGCTAACCTGCCGCATTAAAAGTTTGCTTTGAGCCTAGTTAGCTCTAGTGAAAAAATCTGACTTGCAATCTGGCCCTATATCAGGGTTATTGCATATACTACTTTTTTATTTTGGTTTTAACTGCAGTGTTTATACATGCTTTACCAGCTATTTATTATAATTGCTAGGTTCAGCATACATTTCATTCATTGCTAAGAACTGTTGAATATAATTTCTGATCTTGTTATAATTCTATGTTCTCTATAGCTTAATTTCCAACCTCTTAGCATTTCTTTTTCAACCATCTCTATTTTCTCTTATTTCCACAGGTGCTTTATGAAGAGAATTACAACAATCAAAGTATCAATATATCACATAATTTATTGAATCTTGTAATTATATTTACCAGTTTTGCCTGGTTATATGACTTGTTTTGCTCTCTGATTAGGGGACCGATTTATCATTGTCTGGCAGACATGATCCGCTACACTGTTGGCATTTAAAATTGCATTTAAAATTGCACAAGCAGTTCTGGTGAACTGCTTGTGCAATGCCGCCCCCTGAAGATTCACGGCCAATCCGCTAGCAGGGGGTGTCAATCAACCTGATCGTACACGATCAGGTGGATTGCTGTCCGCAGCCTCAGAGGAGGCATATGAGTTAAGTAGCAGCGGTCTTAAGACTGTTGTTTCTTAACTCCTGTTTCCGGAGTGCATGAAGGCTCACACGGAAACAGGGGTAGTTGGCCCCATTCGGGCCATGATAAATTGGCCCTCATGTATCAAAAAGGTGCAAAACACAGGAGAATATTCTGAACCCCATTTGTATTAGTTTAATATTCTTGTTTTTCTTTCTTTCAATTTTATTAAAAAATAAATTTAACATACAAAAAATAAAAAAAGGAAAAATATAAAACATATAATGCCAGGAATTAATAAATCTATGTACTAATATTCCATACATAATATTTCTTCTTTACATAATCCTTAAAGCTATATTACCTCGTGCGGATGATCAAAAGTCTTAAATTAGTTCAATTCAAAGTCAAGTTACACCAAATGTTTCTAATTTTTTTAAAAAAAAACTCTTCTGCTTTATATTTATCACCAAAATCTACCAATTTATTTATTTATCTTTATATACTATATTTTTATATATTAGATTTATTTTGTATCTACCAATTTGACACAGACCTGTATGTATAGTAATCTTTCTTTTTTCCAATTTTTAACAATTACATTTTTAACACAATTACACATCATTTTAAAGAGTCTCTTCTTAGTTTAATAAAAAAACAAACAAAATCCCCAAAACGTGGGGGGAAACCCCTTCTGCAACCACAATAGTAGTTGACAAGTACCTCAATGTAGAGTTGTATACTTGGGAATTGTGTACTTACCCCCCGCTTCCTTTTTTCTTCACGGCTCAAATGATTACCTTGCTAGTATGCCGAAACGCATAAGCTTATCTTTCTACTAAGGGCATGTTTATTGTTTTTTGTTTCTTGTTACTGTTCCATTTTTATGGATGAAAATAAAGCCATTTTGTTTTACTGCGGCACCTAAATCTCTTTTTTCTCTCTTCTTAGTTTGACTGTTCCATTTCAAAGTGGAAATCAATATAAACACCCAAGGGTCTAGGTTTATTTTATCTGTCAAAACCTTTTCCATATGGTCTTTTATCTCTTCCCAAAGTTTATATATTATTGGGCAGTACCACCACATATGGCTCATATTACCCTAGTGATCACAGCCCCTCCAGCATTTATTGCTAGCCTTTGAATATTTTTTTTTTATTATTATTCTAACAGGAATTAAGTACCATCTTAAAAAGGTTTTATTATTTATTTCTCTAAAATTCATTGAAATAGAGGATTTAACAGTAATTCTAAAAATAGCACTCCATGTATCTCTATCTAATTATTTTTAAATTATTTCTAACAAAAATTAATATATAAAGCGATTTGCTCCTCCTCTTCAGTTTATTTCTCCAACCTAGTGATATCCCTTGTCATTTTTTTTCTTTGTGTTTACCAAAATAATAGCAAATTCTTCTATACTTAAATCAATTGTTATATTATACTAAACCTTCTTTCATCTAATATATGCTTTCTCGGTTGTTCTTTCTCATAAATACTTGTATTTATATTTGTTTTAACTTCATCCTCTCCCATTGAGTGTGGCTATTTTATTTTTGGTTGCATTTTTTTCTGAATGTCAAATGGTATCTCTATAAACATTTCATTCAGGGCTTGTCTTATGTATTAGCTTTTCTTTGCACAATGAAATGTGAGAGTAATTGGTTAGCTTGTGTTTACAATTTTGTCTTTAGTAGTGAAACAATCTTTTAAAAATCCTTATACTAAAAAATATCCATTTTAAAGGGATCTCTGCTTTATAATATATTTTATTATATTTTTTGTGAAAACAAGCTAATCAAAATTTGGTCACACAATAGCCAATCAAGTAGTAGAATCACCAGTTTTTTGTTACTTTCCCTCGTAGAACGTAATATTTTGCTTTTCTATGTGTTACAGCCATCTTTGTAATACTGTCAATATTTGCTTTTTTTCCCCTTTATCATTCCTATGTATTAATTTCCTCTATGTACCTTTCTGTAGGTTTTCTCTCTTAAAAGGACAGTATAGACCCAATACATAATTTGATTACTTATTGTTACATACTAGAGAAGAATGCTGCAACTGGTCCCACA
The DNA here is from genome assembly GCF_027579735.1 of Bombina bombina. Classification (NCBI taxonomy): domain Eukaryota; kingdom Metazoa; phylum Chordata; class Amphibia; order Anura; family Bombinatoridae; genus Bombina; species Bombina bombina. The sequence continues at coordinate 918,092,005 of NC_069503.1, forward strand.
TTTATAAGCTTGTAAGAAGTACACGAAGCATTTAAATATTCATCATCTGTTAGGTGCCAAAAATGGTCACCAAGCTCCGCCCACCTATTGCACGTAATTTTCCTATGTTAAATTTCTCCATTCATGATTGACTCTTAAATAAGTTTTCCTACTAGCACATGCTGATTTGTGTGTGTGTAATTTGAAATAGCTAACTGAAAAATATTAAACGTGCACTGCTAAACTGTCAAACAAGAAAACAGCTAACTGCACAAGAAGAAAGTTGTGGGCGGAGCTAACAAACAATCATTACTTAAAAAATTAATGTACTTCGCACAAGTTTATAGATGTGGAACCTTTTGCAAGATGCTTATCTGGTATGTAACAAAACGTAATAAAAAATAAGTATTGGGTCTAATTGGGTCTAGACTGTCCCTTTCATTTTTGTTTCCTTTATTATTATTATTATTATTATTAATAATATTATTGTATTTGATTACTTATTTGATTTTATTCTTGGCTCCCAAATTCTCTGCACGTTTGCATCAAGTGTCCAATTTCTTTCAGCTTTTAAATATTTCAATTTTTCCATAGTTTGTTGGATTCATTCCTTTCCCACCTCCTCGCTTGTACATTTACTACATTATAATATCTAGATGTACAATCATATTGCATGTGCTCAAGATTTCTGAATTGTGGTGGCCATCTTAGAGATGAGAAAGACTTCCTGCCAGATGTCCCTTAATTTTCCACAACTTGTTATCTCCAGTTACTAAGCACAACCACAAAACATTTCTGTATTAGTATAATTCTGTATAATATAGCTATCTTCCTCCATTTTCCTTAAATCTGTTTATTATCCATCTACTGTTTATATTTATTTATACAATTAAAAGTAATGACATATTTGAGTTTTACTAATAATTTAATACTTAATTAAATTATACCTTTCATGATTATTAGTTACAACTCAATCATGCTCAATATTTTAGTCATGTGAGTGGATTCTACCAATCTCAAACCCTTAAATAACTGATCAAATTTTCATCGAATTAATTGACTGTTCCAAAGTAGATAACTTAATGTAAAAAACCAATGGATAAAACGGTAACTTATAAAGAAAGTGATTCTTTTTGCTTCTCTAATGTATATGGTCGTCTTCAGGCCCAGACTGAGCATAGGGCATACAGGGGATTTGTCCGGTGGGCTGCGCCAATTGGTTTAACCTTGCTCAGTCACCAGCACTATTATTTGTGTAAGATATATGACCAGCCCTGTCCTGTCTGTCACTGCTTTTCTGTTTTTCTGAGCTAGGTCAGTGCCTGTCCAATCATCCACACTGTCACTTTGACAGGTTATAATTACACAGGCTAAAGAGCAATAATTGATTACTTGTTATTTAAATGTTTAATTCAATAGCTTCTGGTTTGTTTGTTTTTTGTAAGTACATTTCATTGTTCTATTTAATGACAACCAATAAGCAAAATACAGTGACAAAAGGGTGTTACAAACGTTAAAAACTTTGACATTATACTTGTTAGTTTTGGTTATGGTTAAACAAAAGAAGATGGGGGGAGTCGGCTGCTCTGCTTTAAAATGTCCAGGCCTATTTTTGGTCCCAGTCTGGCCCTGTTAGTCTGCCAACTCTACAATTCTTCCTGTTCTTTCTTGGAATGTAGTCATGCTGAAAATAATAGAATTTATCTAAACAGTAGATCTCAATCTCCTCTTTATCATATTTCTAGCACAACAATGTCGTCAGTATCAGTCTGCAGAGGCTTAGATACAAGGTAATCATAAAGATAACCATGTCGGTTATGCAAAACTGCTAAATAAGATAATCAAGAGATTATCTATCTTTTTAAACAAGTAGACTGTCTCTTTTAATGCAAGTAGCAAAAAAAGCTTAAAATTGGCTTAGCACAGGGATTTGAAAAAGTTTAGCAGCAAAAGGGTTAAAAAGAGTTGCCAATTGACACTTTTACCCTATTTTAGCTCTTTTTACCCCTTTAATTATATAAGACTCTTATTTTAATGATGTTTTACACTGTGCTGCATAGGCTACACGTGCTCTCTTCCAAAGGACTTATATTAAAAAAATACTTGCAACTTTTCCAGATTCTCTTCAGTTAACAGCAAAAGTTAAAAAATTTGAGTTGAGGAAATGTTAAAACCAAAAAGTTCCCTACTTTCCGTATTTGAGTGAGAAATTAAAATTAAGTATTATTGAACATTTTTCTTACATTTCAATTTGTTAAAAGGTAAATAAAAATGATAAATAAATAATAATAATTAATTATATGTAAATAAATTGTAAATCCCTTAGCTGCAGTTAATTACAGGCAATGGGTTAAAGGTAATAAACTGCTTTATATAAGCATTGGACACAAACATTTAGGCCTAGATTACAAGTGGAGAGCTACTTTATTATGCGCACGCAAATGGGCAAATTTGCCCATTTGAGATAAATAACCAGCTATTACAAGTGACTGGTTATTGCTACTGTGAGCTCGCGGTAGCAATTAGCACTTATAAAATTGACCAAAGATCAGATCTCTAGTTAATTTTATAAATGTCCACCAAATGCCCCCCAAATCAAGTCTAGTATACTTTATTTAAAAATAAAGATAGTAGCTGTAGGGTGTTAGAGAAAAAAAAGCGCTAGATTACAATTGGAGCGCTTATTTATCACGCACCCACAAATGGGCAATTGGGGGACATTTAGAAAATCAACCAGAGATCTGATCTCTTATTAATTTTCTGAGCATTAATTGCTACCACAAGCTCGCTGTAGCAATAACCAGCCACTTATATTTATTGTTACGTTATTGATCGCGAATTTGACTGTTTGCGGGCGAAAGATGAATTAACGCTCCTCTTGTAATCTAGCCTTTAGTGAGCTAAATATTACAAAAAATAGCAGGCACTGCTCAGCTAGTGAAAATAAAAAATACACATTTTATTAGTACACATAAAAATGGAGAGATAGATATTAACTGGTAACTAAAATTGATCACCCCCAAATATAGAGGTATTGTTATTCTTTTTGTAGCAGTTCCATCATAAAAGCTTGCATAGTTTCTGGTACATACTTGCTATAAAAATCTAATTTTCTCATAGTAATACCACAAAAAAAATATACAAAACTGATTTCAATGAAAATTTCAGGGGTTATTAGAGACTATGGGGCTGATTTATCAAGGGTCGAATAGCCCCTGATGCCCCTGTTTCCTCGCAAGCCTTCAGGCTCGCCAGAAACAGCAGTTATGAAGCAGAGGTCTAAAGGCCGCTGGTCCTCAACTGATCCGTTGCCTCTGAGGCTGCGGACATTAATCCACCCGATCCTATACGATTGACACCCCCGATTGGCAGCGAATCTGCAGGGGGCGGCATTGCACCAGCAGTTCACCATTTCAATTGTTTTACATTCTACAATTACTAAAAACTGCAAAGCTACAGGTAACAGAATACCAAAACAAAGTTAATGCTTGACAATATTTAAAATTAGTGTATATTTCTTCTCAAATTATGACTGCCACGGGCTGTGAGGGACAACGCCCTAGGTCAAACAAAAAATGTTTATTCAGCACATAGTTGTTAAAAAATGTCTTAAATTATAGAACTAAAGAAAGTACAACATCCCTTTAAAAATCAATTCAATGTGGAATATGTCTGTGCTATTTAGTCCTTAAAAATAGAAGCTTATCAAATTTGAGTTTAATTATTTGACATTGTTTTAAAGGTCGTGATTCATTCTTTATTCATCAAGTGGTTTCTAAAATGAAGTGAACAAATTAGAAAAAGCGAGGAACAAAATTCTGAAATTGAATAGAAATGAGAAAATTGCAAAGTTTAAAAACTGCATGTAAATGGAAACTGCATATAGAGCAACAAAGAGGGAGCCGTATTAAGAATAAAGTTAGCGACATTACATAATTTTTCACAATTTGTAAAATATAACAGGTCATCTACATCAACTGTTCTAAATGAGTTAATTCATCTTTATTACTCTGTGTGTGCCACCAAATTATTCATTGTGTATTAAGAATAATTAATGTGAAACAAAAATTTGTACCGGCAATTTGTTATAGACCTGCAGTTTTTGTGTACAAGAAACAGCACATAGATTTAGGTGTGAATCATTATTTTACAGCAGTGATTAACATACTGATTTAGCCATGTAATTAACCATATAGTTATATATTCATACTACTGGTTTATCTGCCTCACATCCTACTTTAGTGAGCACCTCTGACATTTCTTAGCTTTTTTAACTTGGTTCAGTCCTACACTCTCATTCTAAGCCTATATATCCTCCCCTGTGGAGCCTAGTTATAAACTGTCCCAACATCATCAGCTCCTCCTTAGCTATTCCTGCTTTTCCATGTAGAGCATTTAAAGGGACATGAAATGTAATAAATTTGTTTCATGATTCAGATAGAGCATACAATTTTAAACAACTTTTTAATCTACTTCTATTATCAAATGTGGGATTTCATATCACTTTAACTTTGTGGCAAAGAAGTGCCCATTGAGCTTTTAAAGAAGATACAGTTTCCTAAACCAACACACCCTCTAGGACTACATCACCCCCTGCTGGCAAGATTCCTGCTTACACAGTTACAAGAGACAGAAGTCTAGGCAACCTAACAGATTCAATCTGTAAAGGTCCGATCTGCATAAAACTAAACTGCATTTGAACTACTTAGGACTTTACAGACGTTAGTTGCAGCCTAGTTGATTGGCTAATCCAGCTATACATATTTTGTTCTTTTTTTTTTTTTTTTTAATAAAAAATAGACAGTGCATTATTTATATGAGCAAATATCATGTTAACGCGTCTTGACTTGGACTTCTTATGCCAAAATAATAAACTATCATATGAAACATCAGAGAAGTTGTGTTGTAGAGTTATAGGAACTACTGCCACCTTGTGGTTTACTATTATAATATAATCTTTCTAAGTCTCATTTGGTTGTAGAAAACTTGCTTTATCTTAATAATGAGTAATTACTTAAACAACTTGTAGAGTTTTCAAACATGCCTAGTGACAGAATCTACACACTTAATTGAAGCTCACAAGATCCTGAGAGAGTGGAACTGCCATAAGTATCAAAAGAAGTGCCCAGAATGAAGGGTGCTTTCATATGTGATTAAACTTAAAGGAAGTAACCAACATACCACTTTTACAATTAGTTAAATATTTTTCCAATAATAATACAAAAGTAAAAAAAAAAAAAAAAAGATTGAAAATAGCATACTTTTGAATAAGAATAAGAAATGCTGAATAGTATTATATGGATGTGTAAGACAATTACAATATAGCTTTTAAAAAAAGCACAGAAAACACTATAATTCATTGCTTTTACTGTGATGTTAGACAATAATATTTCTATACTGCCATCTAGTGGTGTATTCTAGAGAGAACATTCAATTTGTGATGCATATTTAGAAAATAAACTCTTTTTTTTCACATACTAATTTTATAAATGAACAAAGCAATAGCTTGAATCACATCATGATACAATTTAATAGATATAAATAATGTGCCGATCAGAATAAATATCAATGGTATGACAGTAAGATAACCTTTCAGTAAAACTGAGGCTGTGGGTATTTTACATAAAATGGAAAATTCAAGAACAAGGGGTCATGAGCTCAAGCTAAAGGGTAGTAGATTCAGAAGTAATTTGAGGAAGCACTTCTTTACAGAAAGAGTGATTGATTTATGGAATAAACTTCCTCAAGAGGTAGTAGCAACAAACACTGTGGGGGACTTTAAAAATGCATGGGACAAGCATAGGGCTATCCTACGAACTAGATAAGTTTATACTGTTAGGTAAGGTCGGGCAGACTTGCTGGGCCTATGGCTCTTATCTGCCGTCAATATCTATGTTTCTATGTTTATACTTACCAATAAAAATATAATTTAAAGTAAATGTGGGCTGATTTTGTCCTTTTATTTATACAGTAGATTTTTAATCTGAATTATATTTCTGTAAATTTAGAAGAAAAATAAAGTAGTATATTAAAGAGACCACAACTGGGAGTTGAATATTTAGGGCTAGATTACAAGTGACGCACTAATGATAGTGTACGTTGTGATAGACAAAATCGCTGGACTGCGCTAACATAGCGAGAGACTTGATATTACAAGTTCATTGTAAATCGCATTTACCAAAGAAGGGTTAGAACAGCCAACATCGAAAACTTATACTTTTAATGGATATCACAAACGTGCTAACTTACAAGTTGAAAGTTGTTGTTTGAGCTTGAACGAAAGCTGAAACTGCAGTAGAATATTTAGTGCAACTTGATACCTGGGGGTAGATTTATCAATGTGCGGGCGGACATGATCCACTACCGCACATCGATAAATGCTGACAGCATTCTAGTGAAATGCTTGTGCAATGCCCCGCCCTGCAGATTCGCGGCCAATCGGCCACTAGCAGGGGGTGTCAATCAACCCGATCGGATCGTGCTGATTGCTGTATGCAGCCTCAGAGGTGGCGGACGAGTTAAGGAGCAGACCGCTGCTTCTTAACTTACATTTCCGGCGAGCCGGAAAGTACGGGGGTAGATCCGTAAATCTACCCCCTGAAATAAAGTGTAAGGGTTAAAAAAAAAGTTGCACAAAACACATTGAAAACATCAAAAACATATTAAAATAAACTATTACACTCATATATACACTTTTTATTAAAAAAAAATCTATAATTTAAAAATTGATAAAAAGGGTTAAAAAGGGATATGTTATATGGCAAAGCATATATATGTCTAAATATGTGTATTTGAGTATATATATATATATATATATATATATATATATGTGTGTGTGTGTATATATATATATATATATATATATATATATATATATATATATATATATTTATGTGTATACATATGTATTTATGTATTTATAAGTGTAAATATGTATGTGCAAACATACATAAATATATACGCTTATAAACACATAAATGCACATGTATACATATACCTGTATATATAAACTTTTAAGCCCTTCCAAGCAAAAACCTTGATATATTATTTTTATTCATTTTTAATGTGTTTTGAATAAAAAATTACAAAAATACTTAATTTACACTTACACTTAATTTACAAGTCCGGCGAGTGTGTCTCTCTGTGAGTAACATATATATATATATATATATATATATATATATATATATATAATTGACAAGGGGATAACAGCGCATAACAATTCTATGCTACAACATATAAAGACAAGATAATATGTACAAAGTGACATATAAAAACTAAAATGCAAATAAAATGTAGCATAGAATTGTTATGCGCTGTTATCCCCTTTTCCACATACAGTGTGTGTGTATATATATATATATATATATATATATATATATATATATATATATATATATATATATATATATATATATATATAAAGAAGATTTTCTTCTACATGAAGTACATAGGAATTTAAAGTATTGACCTAGCTTAGTGTCGGGTTAGTGTATGAGCAATAACTAATAGGCATTTATTCAGCATATACTATAGAAGTCTATGGGGAGGAGTTAGTGCGGTAGCAATATCCATAAAGTTAGCAAACTCAAGTCTTTTGCTGGCACTCTACCATTTTACTTTCAACTTTGAATATACGTTAATTTTTTATTTTGAGTGCAGTTAGCGCTTGAGCGAAAAAAAATTAAAATAGTGCCCCTCTTGTAATTTAGGCCTTATTATGGCCATTTTTGTGCAAATGCCTTATCATTTGTTGTCACTCAGACAATATTTTAACCCCGTGAGGTTTAATCCATTAAAGGGACAGTCAAGTCCAAAAAAACCTTTCATGATTAAAATAGGGCATATAATTTTAAACAACTTTCCAATTTACGCTTATCACCAATTTTGCTTTATTCTCTTGGTATTCCTAGTTGAAAGCTAAATCTAGGAGGTTCATATGCTAATTTCTTAGACCTTGAAGGCCGCCTCTAATCTAAATGCATTTTGACAATTTTTCACCACTAGCGGGCGCTAGTTCATGTGTATAGATAAGATTGAGCACATTCACGTGAATTTACAGAGGAGTGAGCACTGATTGACTAAAATGCAAGTCTGTAAAAAGAACCGAAATAAGGAGGCAGTCTGCAGCGGCTTAGATACAAGGTAATTACAGAGGTAAAATGTGTATTATTATAACTGTGTTTGTTATGCAAAACTGGGGAATGTTTAATTAAGGGATTATCTATCTTTTTAAACAACAAAAAATCTGGTGTTGACTGTCCCTTTAAATATACCCTTGTGCTAGAGCTGATTCTAGTTGTTTGGCCCTCATTGCATTTACGCTTAAAGGGACACTGAACCCAAATATTTTCTTTTGTGATTCAGATAGAGCATGTAGTTTTAAACAATTTTCCAATTTACTTCTATTATGTAATTTGCTCAATTCTTTAGATATCCTTTGTTGAAGAAATAGCAATGCACATGTGTGAGCCAATCACATAAGGCCTCTAGGTGCAGCAACCAATCAGCAGCTACTGAGCATATCTAGATATGCTTTTCAGCAAGTGATATCAAGAGAATGAAGCAAATTAGATAATAGAAGTAAATTAGAAAGTTGTTTAAAATGACATGCTCTTTCTAAATCACAAAAGAAAAAAATTCGCTTTCATGTCCCTTTAAACTTCAACTTTTTTCTGTGAGATACCAGCACATCATCATACCATGATTGTTTTTAGCAGACCAAGCATGTTTAGATATTGACTTTTGTTTATAGAAATAGCATAATCTGGAAAACAATATAAAATGCAATAAATAAATAAATACTAATTTTGGCAAAAAATAATTGTATAATTTTCTATGATGTACCTAAATATTTTAAACATACATTGTACTGTTCCACATTTAGCACCAGTTCTCCTTCTCCTCCAAATAGTGAATAATATATTGTTCAATAATAATTAATAATTGAAAATCAGAAGATAAAATTGATATTTTTGACTATTTGCGCCAATTTGCAATTTATGCAGAAAATTAGTTCTAAATCATATAACTATAGAAGTACAGTATGACAAACTTTTAAAAATTACACTCATTTCTGATTTTCCAGAGGGGCGGCTTAACCCATTTTGAAAATGTTTTATTAGTTCAGAGAAAAATGGGTATATAAACGCTAACATCAACAGTACAAGAAAATGAAGCTAGCAGTTGCTACCAAGGGTTCATTGTTACCGACTATAGCGATCAGTACCACAACATTTGTGGAATAGTGCAGAAGCATTTTAAACTCTTGGCTGCAGATGACGCTTTAGCCGGTGCCATTTAGCAAGGTTGTAAATGCTCATTTAGAAGGGGTATAACTCTGGGAAACATCTTAGCACCCACCCAGTTAAATTCAATGAGGAAGAAAGAAGGAAGCTTGTGACTGAGATTTAAAGGTGTATACAGGTGTAGCAATCCTACTTGCAAAGCATGTGATCCCTTCCTACCTGGGGATGGCTTTAAAAGCTTGGTCACAAATCGATCATACGATCATAGAATGTGTCTGAATTGTAGGTCTATATATGCTGTATATCTAGAGGGCTGCACAGGTTGCCAACTACAATATGTGGGCCTAACGACTAGAGAGGTGCGTTCACGTATTCAGGAGCACCTCTCAAAACAGGTACTCTTACAACCCCTCTGGTCCAGCCTTTTAATAAGATCCACAATAAGGAGCCCTCCAGTTTTGGATGTACTATAATCGAAACTGTTAATGTTGGAAAAAGCAGAGGTGATAGAGACCAGATGTTAGCCAAAAGGGAAGTATTCTGGATCTTTCAGTTACAGACCAGACAATCAAAAGGTCTAAATTCCGAATACGACCTTATACATTTTTGGAATTAACTTTTTTTAAATAATTTTTGGAAATTAGAACTTTGGCACATATATTTGTAGCACTCTGCTAAAGGCTACATCTCTATGTGCATTAATGGTATACAGAGAGTATGATAAGAATTTAACACATTCTCCTTTCTTGTATTAATAAAATTGTACCACTATTGGAACTAACTAGGGATACCACTAGGGGAAGACCTATATAAGAACAGGGATAACCTAGTAGCATAACATGCCACAATTGTATCTGTTGCTTTTATGAAAATGGTTATAAAGAGCATTGATAAGTATTACATGCTTAACATGCCAAATTAACCTTTTGAAATAATTTTTAGAAATTAAAACATTGGCACATATATTTGTAGCACTCTACTCAAGGCTAAATCTCTATGTGTATTAATGGTATACAGACAGTATGATAAGAATTTAACTTGTACGACTATTGGAACTAATTAGGGATACCACTAGGGGAAGACCTACAGTGGGGCAAAAAAGTATTTAGTCAGCCACCAATTGTGCAAGTTACCCCACTTAAGAAGATGAGAGAGGCCTGTAATTTTCATCATAGGTATACCTCAACTATGAGAGACAAAATGTGGAAACAAATCCAGACAATCACATTGTCTGATTTGGAAAGAATTTATTTACAAATTATGGTGGAAAATAAGTATTTGGTCAATATCAAAAGTTCATCTCAATACTTTGTTATATTTCCTTTGTTGGCAATTACAGAGGTCAAACATTTTCTGTAAGTCTTCACAAGGTTGCACACACTGTTGCTGGTATGTTGGCCCATTCCTGCATGCAGATCTCCTCTAGAGCAGTGATGTTTTGGGGCTGTCGCTGGGCAACACGGACTTTCAACTCCCTCCAAAGGTTTTCTATGGGGTTGAGATCTGGAGACTGGGTAGGCAACTCCAGGACCTTGAAATGCTTCTAACGAAGCCACTCCTTTGTTGTCTGGGCGGTGTGCTTGGGATCATTGTCATGCTGAAAGACCCAGCCACTCAAAATCTCACAATACATGGCTCCATTCTTTTTTCATGTACATGGATCAGTCGTCCTGTTCCCTTTGCAGAGAAACAGCCCCAAAGCATGATGTTGCCACCCCCATGCTTCACAGTATGTATGGTGTTCTTTGGTTACAACTCAGCATTCTCTCTCCTCCAAACATGACTAGTTGTGTTTCTACCAAACAGTTCTACTTGTTTCATCTGACCATATGACATTCTCCCAATCCGCTTCTGGATCATCCAAATGCTCTGTAGCATACTTCAGACAGGCCCGGACATGTACTGGCTTAAGCAGGGGGACACGTCTGGCACTGCAGGATCTGAGTCCCTGGCGGCGTAGTGTGTTACTGATGGTAGCCTTTGTTACATTGGTCCCAGCTCTCTGCAGGTCATTCACTAGGTCCCCCCATGTGGTTCTGGGATGTTTTCTCACCATTCTTGTGATCATTTTGACCCCACGGGGTGAGATCTTGCATGGAGCCCCAGATCGAGGGAGATTATCAGTGGTCTTGTATGTCTTCCATTTTCCAATTATTGCTCCCACAGTTGATTTCTTCACACCAAGCTGCTTGCCTATTGCAGATTCAGTCTTCCCAGCCTGGTGCAGGTCTACTATTTTGTTTCTGGTGTCCTTCAACAGCTCTTTGGTCTTCACCATAGTGGAGTTTGGACTGTGACTGTTTGAGGTTGTGGACAGGTGTCTTTTATACTGATAACAAGTTCAAACAGGTGCCATTAATACAGGTAATGAGTGGAGGACAGAGGAGCCTCTAAAAGAAGAAGATACAGGTCTGTAAGAGCCAGAAATCTTGCTTGTTTGTAGGTGACCAAATACTTATTTACCACCATATTATGCAAATAAATTATAAATTGCAGGCCTCTCTCATCTTCTTAAGTGGGAGAACTTGCACAATTGGTGGGTGACTAAATACTTTTTTGCCCCACTGTAAATAAGAACAAGGAATTACCTAGTAGCATAACATGCCACAATTGAATGCCTGATGAAATGGCAATAGCGCAGAGAAACTGGTTGTAATATTACTTGATTTTAAATGGCTCTGTTTTAAAAGTTCTTTGGTATATTTTTAAATAAATGTTTTTATATGATACCACATTTTGAACTTTTTTATCTGAGCACCTGGCTATCATATGGAACGGACCGTCTACATCCACTTCCATTTGTGATCCGGTTCCAGTACCTGGGATCAGCAAACTGGTTAGCTGTGATAACCAGCCCATGTCTACAAGCACATTGGTGTGCTCCTCGTAAATGTGAGTACCCTGTGCTTACTTTCACCATCTTTATGTTGTGATTCCACTGATATACACATTTTGGCGCCTCTCTTTGATTCTGTCCAAAATTGTAACTGTTGCTTTTATAAAAATTATAATAAAGAACATTGATAAGTATTTGTATAGCACAAACACCTGTCTTAAAGTACCAAATAAGCTAATTAAATTAAATTAAATCAAATAAATTATTGCAGTGGTCAAGGGACAAGATGGCATATTTTAGCTCTCTGTCTATGTCTCTCGATTTACCTAGTATATACTATGAGTTATGCTTTTTTACTATCAATCAAGTAAACAATTTGAGCACTTTAAAATCACATATAGTGACTTCAGAGATCAAGTCTTATAAGTGTGTCACCGGAATAAATTAAGAGACTATACTGAGAGAAATATATATATATATATATATATATATATATATATATATATATATATATATATATATATATATATACAGTTATGAATTAACTCTTTTTGCACTTAAATGGTATCCTCAATGATGAAATTAACTTCCCCATGTATTTTTAGCATATTTGTATATGTATAATGGATTTAACATTGGAATACAGAGTTATACAAATGCACTAAGTATGTACTACAGCTTTAAAGCTAATTGGTGTGACAAGCCCATGTTGAAGCCAATTTGGAAGAACGAATAGGATGATTTTAACCTTTTTAAATAGTTTGTATGTTTTAGGGAACATTAAGTCAGCTATGGGTCCAGCATTTAGCCGAAGCGCGTAAGCTGTTCCTTTAAAGATTTGGGCTTTGTCATATGCTGTGTTATGATTTTAACTACATGGAATAAAAGTCAAGTTTTATCTATTCAACATTGCTTCTCCCTAAGTTCTTTTCTAATTGCATTGTTGGCCTTGTGAGTGTGGGAGTGAAGCACTTTTGGGGTGATCCCTAAAAGAAAAGCCATACCTGGACATCAGGATACAGCCGCTGTTTCAAAGCGACACATAGTGAAGCCGGCTGCTGTGAGTGACATCATCATCCGGATCGGAGTTTGGCCTGTCTTGAGGGACGTGGAGGATCTGCCCCGGCTGTAGAGGGGAAGCTTGTCGAGCAGAAGCAGCTCCAAGCACGCATCTTCCGAGTTAGCCCCAGGACGGGTGTAACCAGGGAGCCAGGATCTTAATTAACCACAGTATTAGGACATTAAACTGTTAGTTGGGGGTAAGCTGCTGGATTGATTATGCATAACATGTGCTTAGTATAAGACAGGGTCCTTGAAGTTTGGCATATATTTTGTACTGTCTGATGGACATAAGCAGATTTGGCTGGGAACAGGTGCACCCAGGGTCTCCCTAAGGGGAAATATAGTTGTTCATCATTATTACTATGACTATTACTTGACAGTTATATTGACATGAAAGCTTGTATTTCAATGGTAGGCCCTCACTCTTTCAAATGAGGGGTCTTATGATATGTTTATATAATATTAGGATAAAAAGAACCTTTGAAAATATCCAGAGCACCAAAAATAGAACCAATGCTGAGTGATATTGTTATGACAGTTATCTGGCAGCCAGATTAAAACAGGACTGATCATTTGAAAGATTAGATCTGCTTTCAAATATGGAGTCTCAAGGTTGTCTATATATTGTGGGGGCAATATAGGGTATATCCCAACCCAAGTTGTTCTATATGGCTACGGTTCTATCAGCTGGTCACTGTTGCCATAGTGATTAGTTGTTTGTAATATGAGCATGTGATTCCTCTCGCCTTTCAAAAGAGGTGCCACTTACTGATTTCAGGGTGCTATGGTGGTGGTATATTTTACAGCTTAGCTCAAAGCATCATAAAAGGCACATAGGTGATTACAATTTCTATGCTGTTCTCTAAATAGCATAAGATCTTACATTTAAAAAATAGTTTAAAATGAATATTTTCTTTCATGTAAGGAGTATTGTGTTTATTTGTGTTGTATCTTGTCAATAGGGTATAGGGTAGGAGGATCATAATTGGAAAATGACTCCCCTGTTTCAACTGAGGAGTCATTTGTGCCTCTAGCAAAAATGGGTAGAAGACAGAGGCTCTGTTAGAGCCTCACATCCCTTAGCGAACAAAACACTGCACTTCAAAATGGCCAACTCCCCTCTTTCAAATGCCTCTCTCTTATCCCTGTAAATGGCTTGAGGTTGAGATATGAGCTATTAAACTCCTCCCCTCCTCCAAGCCACAGACTCACTAACAAGAAATACCCTGCATCTGATTCCCTTGTCCCCATGACCTCTTCACTCATGCATGTGGTGACTTCACAGGGATTTCCATCCTAAGCCAACATTGGGCTAACTGACTATAGTGTGTGGGGTCCCCAGGATGTTGACACATTATTATCTTCCTCACTCATGGCTCATTTACTGCTGAAAATGGCATAAACCTCACAAATAAAGGCCATTCCAATAACTGGTGGAGTGAAGAGGATAACAGGTAGATGTCCTCCACGCTCTTCCAGTTATTAGAATGGCCTCTATTTTTAAGGGTCAGGTCAAAGTAGGCAATCAAAAAATGACTATAGAACTAAAAGACCTGTTATGATGATAATTCTAAATCTGTTGGATCAAAATTAATATTTCAAGTAATTTAAAATCAGTCCTGTGCCACATAATAACTGATATTTTATTATGGCAGGTAACAAGGTAAGTCATTTTTTCTAAGAAAATAAGAAAATTGTCATCCATATATAAACCATCAAACCAAACCATCTTTCGTTATGATTATTAAAAATGCATGTGAAGTGCTTGCAACTTAATGTTCCTTACTTGTCACATCTTGCTAAGGCTAAAAACAGGACATACAGTATAGTAAACATCAGAACACGTATTGATCCCAAAACAAATTAAGTATTAATTCATATATAAATATTAAAGCAGGGGACCAAAAAAGGAAAAAAAGACAAGAGGGAGGAGGTATACAGGAAAAACATAAGCCCAACCCTTAAAACATAAAGAAAAACACAGGAGTTATCAAAAAGTAAGTGGTCTGGACTCTCTGGAGGTGATACAACTTATAATAAAATAAACACACTATACAATAGTTTTAACCCCTGGTGAGTGTGACTGAAGTACCTATTTAAGTTAATCTATTGAAGGTCTTATAGAGAAAAAATAACTTATACACATAAATATAAGCAGCATACATCTCAACATCAATACTCCTTGTGGATGCTATATAGAGGAGAGACCAGTAACAACCTATAACATCTCAGTTTTCCAATTAAACTCTTGATTGATGATTTATGAATGATAAGTAGACCCCTTATCCCTATATATAGGGGTGTGAAGGCTTAATTTAATTTTACAGCTTCGCCTGCAGAAATGCGAGTTAGGTCTTATTGCGTTGAGTAGCTAGAGTAATCTTTTGGGCACATGCAAGTTTTGATTTTTAGGATTTTACTTCAAGGCATTACACACAATTTGGATAAAGTCAACAGTTTTACATCTGGCCTCCATTAGATGGCTGTCTAAAGTCAAATTAATACTTTGTTGCATCAATTGGCCTATTACATAGGTCAAAAAAGCGGCTTCAGTATGTCCAAGTAAAAGTTTCTTGCAAGCAGTCTCTAAAAACATAACATGCTCTAGCTAGGCAGTTGAAACACAGATTAATTACTGCAATAAATAAAGTAATAACAGCAAACATATGCAGTAAACGTCAGATTAAAAAAAATCAATTAATATAAAAATCATCCATTTTAAACCCCTAATGAAGCTGATTTAAGAAATAGAAATAACCAAGGTTGTGCCCTCTATAGACATAGTAAACAGAAAAGAGTATCAACAGCAATAATCATAAAAGTTTATGAACACACTTCAAATACATCCACATTTATCTAGATTTAGAATTTCTCATTGTATTATCCTAGATAAGAACCATGCGTAATAGGAAAGAGGTAACACTTTAGAAATTAACTTGACAAACCAAAGGCAAAGGTGTTGCTAAGCAACATTTATAAACTATGTTTCATTCTTAGTAGTTAAGAATGGTGCTTTTTTAATTTCTGACATATTATAAATGGTGTTAAATGTTTACTTTGGGCAAACCTTATCCCTGGGCCTGAATGTGCCTGGAAATGTTTGCTTTAATGAGTTATATGATCATTTTTAAGTTTTATTAACAACAAGTTATGTATTTCCTAATTTACTGTTAATAATCTAATAATCTCTAATATAATTAACTATTTTACTTCTATTTGTCTTATTATCTCTTAACTGAATAATATATTAAGCATAAATTCTTGTCTTTTATCCTGCAAAATTTAATTCAGGTTTTTGTCCTAGTGCAGCATAAAATGGACATGTGCATGTAAAAGGAGCTGTTAAGGAGTGGTTTAAGCAGTGATATAGGACTTAAAATAACCTTTAGTCAATTCTAAAACTGTATCTCATATTTTTAATTTCTCTATAATTAGTGGTTGAGGTATCAATTAAGGAAGCTTACAGGCACACTAATGTTTTTGATTCCAGGCCACTATTTGAGTCAGATGCATTGCTTTATAATGGAGTAAGTTGGGAACTCCCAAATCACCATCTTCTTTACTCAGATATAGAGTAGCATAGTTTACTCTCAGTTTAGCTCTGGCTCAGATTAATTTCTCTAATTCTCTTTGAAGGGAGAACATTTAATATACTCTGGATATCACCAGTAAGGTTTGAAATATGTAAAGTATTTTTGGGAGTATGGACATTTTGATTGCTTTGATACACCCTAGCCAATACAGGTATTCTGCTTTGTGCCAGGATTGTAGTTTGCTTATTAGTATGAGTTTTAATAAAATACATTTAATCTGGGGTGGTATTTATAGGGACGATGACAGATTTTTCCATATTTACATTAAAATTGGAATAATGTTTATAATTTTGTAGAATTCACAGGTCAGCAGGAAGTCATTGGTGACATCAAGGTAAACAAAATCTGCAAATAGGAGGCATTTAAGGTTTAGGCGTCCCAATGATATTCCCTTCATCTCTGAAACACTGTGAATTTGAGCTGTATAGGTCTCTACTGTTAAGGCAGAGAGCAGAATCTACAGAGGGTAACCTTGCCTCGTACCATTGGCTATGGAAAATGTTTTTGAAAGAGTCCCATTCACTCACACTCTGGCCACAGATTAGGACAACAGTAACTGGATTTTATGTTAGAACTCCTGTGAAAACCCAAATCTTGGGGGGGCGGAGCCTACACTCAAAGCGGCAAGGCACGTCTTGGTGAAGCTCCAGGAGTTTGAACAGATATTTACAAGTTACTAGCAGCAAACTAATAATAATTTGAACATCTAAGCAGGTTTACATCCCTGAGATTCAACAGACTCTAAGAGCGGATGATTTGACTGTGTTCTGCCTATGTTCTTTGAGTCAGCTGCACTGCAGACCTGACCACAGGCCTAGAATCCATCATGCAACTTCTTGCAACCACGCGGTGATGAACAAAAGAAGCAAATCCTGTGCAGGTTATGAAGTGCAGGTCTGGGGCTGCCGCAAAATAACCCCCCCCCCCGTATACCAGGGTTATGATATCCTGTAATAGGATAACAATTTTCACTTTTGCAAACAGCTTATTATTCGGTACAGCACAAACTGAATGACACTAGGAAAGGACTGTGAGGGAAATATATTAATAGGGGAGAGTGTCCTTATACTAAGATGGCGAACGCCACTCAACTCCTCCTAAGCAAAATAGAAGATATACTGACTGACCACTTTCACCGGCAGGAACCGGTTACTGACACACCACGAGATGCAGATGACTCTATAGTTATCTCTGGGTGCCCCTCCAGCCACAGACTTAGTTGGGGGATGCATTTGAGAGCTGAGGCACTCTCAGTACCAATCAACACGGCATCTGAGTTGCAGACACCACTCACAACTTACCTGATGAGCCAGATTGTGGAGACCCATGGTGACTACACTGCCGAGTCTACCCAGTCTGGAGATACAGACTGCACAATGGAGCAGGCAAAAGTAATTTATTCCCCCAAGATATTGTGGTTGGTTACTGGGCTCCTAACCCTTAGCGATCAAGGGTATAATCAGCAATGGAAAGGAAAAAGGATGGAGGCTCTCCAATATGCCAATATTATCTCTTTATTAGAATAGTTGCAAAGTCAAACAACCACCTGTGGTTGTTTGACTTTTCAACTATTCTAATAAAGAGATAATATTGGCATATTGGAGAGCCTCCGTCCTTTTTCCTTTGTATTGTTTTGCTGGAGTTTGGTAGTAACTCCTTGGGGCTCTAACCAGTGGATTTGTGCTGGATATCATTGGATTGTTTATAATCAGCAATGGACACAGAATGCCGCACAGAGTGACACATCATCCAAGAACCATCATGCAAAATACAGCCTGCAGCCTGGGCCTTGGAGATTACGCTCCTCTGTTGATCCGGGACTTTGCATCTACCAACCTTCCTACGGTATTCTCTTAAGCGAGGCACACTTCTCACTCCTGTTCAGGAATAGATTGCAGCTCATAACTAGAGACAGGGATGGAGTGGGTTAAATTTTTCTCATGCAGAGGTAGGTGGTTGCTTTGAGACTTTGATTCTGTCACCATAACGCAGTCTCTGAAATGGACAGCTCGACCTCCTACTTAATGGTGTTCCCTACAAGGTTTTCTATTGGGACTTTACACATATACCCCGGAGTGAACTGGACTTTGTGCTTTAAGGGCATCCCTCTGCTGGTCTGTAAGTACTCATCTTCTATCTGTTCTCCCAGTGACTTTAGATATGAAGACAATGTCTGAAATTAGATAGTCACCCAGTGGCGTAGCGTGGCTTCTCAGCGCCCAGGGCAAGGCAAGAATTGCGCCCCCCTAATCCATTAGCACTGACTGAGTCTCTTCCACCAGTACAGTAGGGATTGCCAAATTTGCTTTGAATCTAGGAGACAGCTCAACAACTTAGGAGACAGGTTTTTGTTTTAAAACAAACAAAGCTTTATTTTAACAACAAAAATATATACTATATATATATATATATATAGAATTCTAAACTCTACATTCATCCTTAAAAATTAGGATTCAATATGGTTGCAGGAAGCCATTACTTTATTATATACATTAAGTAAGTACATTATATAAAACTTAACAATTACATTTTTATGGTTTAATATTTAAACATGGGATTTCATTTTTAAAATACATCTGAGCCAGCATGCCAGAGTGTGAGAGTGATCTATGCTTCTTTAAAGTGAAAGCCAGTTATTATTATTTTTAAATTCATTTTTAACCTGGGTAAAACATACAAGATGTAGATCATCTACATCTTGTAAGTTTTATTTTACCCAGGTTAAAAATGAATTTGAAATAAAATAACCAGCTTTCACTTTAAAGCAGCATAGATCACTCTCACACTCTGGCATGCTGGCTGGCTCAGACTCTGGGTCCTTTGGAAGTTGGAATTTGGCTGGCTGGCTCAGAGTGACTCTGGGTCCTTTGGAACTTGGCTGGCTGGCTGGCCGGCCCTGCGATGTCACCTGGGTAACGATAGAGGCTAAGCTGCATTTTGCGTGTGTTGCCATTTCCAATCCCTATTCCCCAGGGCCCAGGCAAAAACAGGGGCTATAATAATTTAATTATAATTCTGGCTGGCAGTGGCACTGGTGGTCTGGTTCTGATACGGACCCGGTGATGAGTTTGGTAATTTTTGTTGACACTACTTACCTTATCATTGCGGGCGTAGCGTGCTAGACAGTCTGACTCCACTCTGGCTCTGCTGCTCTGACTTCTTCCTCCCTCCTGACATGCGCGCTGGGAGTGGGAGTGGACCGTGCTAACTAGTGGCGTAAACACTAGTCTAGCAGCAGGTAACGGTTGGATAGGATTACACTCATAAAATTATGATAATTAAATCAATACACAGCACGTCTTGACTTCAGAGTAGTAGACAGTTCACTTGAGAGACAGAACGGCTGGGCGCAGGTCAGATTTTTTAGCCTCCCTGTAGCGCCGCTGGGAGTGGGCCTGTGACTGTCTACTGTCTTGAGATGGTGGGGACTGGGGAGGCTGGGAGCCAAGCATTTTGCGCCCCTCAGAATTTTGCGCCCGGGGCAACCGCCCCTGTGGCCCCCCCCACGCTACGCCACTGTAGTCACCCCCTGTTTACTCAAGATCTCTTTCATTTTGAAATTGTTGTCTGTTGATAGTTTACCAAGATGGCCATAATTGTGTTAATCCAATAATTTAATTTTGTTCAAAACACATAATAGAGTCTAAGAATTGACAGAAGATTGGTGGCAGGAACATCATGTGTTTAGAGAGGCTGCTGCTCATCACCCACTAGCTACACTCTTACCTTATATGTATATTGGGGCACATTCATGACAAATTCTTTGCTAACACTCTGCTAGCTCACTTAGGCTCGACGTGTATATAGCAGTATTTAATTTTCACAAATCTGGTCTGCAGCAGTTGTTGAATGAAAGCAAGCAGATTATTATACTCGTGCCATAATAGTCATATTGAGAATTCACATAGGATATATAACAAATACTCTAGCCACTATTCTCTTGTTAATTTGTATTGATATGTTTTATGCTTATGTTTGCCTGTATTGATAGTCCATGATCATTTAATTGAGGTTCCCAGTTTATATCTATCGTTGTTTAAATACTCCAGTAGTAGGTTTTCATGGAACAAATTTTCTCTATCAGGCTATTAATGTACAAATGCTAAGATTCTCAATTGTATCACTAGTAAAATGGCAGTTTTATTTTATGGGGTGTATATCCCTACTCCCATAACACTCTTCTTAAAACCGGCTAATCCAGGTCTAGTGTAAAGCCATGTTGCCTATGGCCGAGGCAACATGGAAGTAGTTTATATATAATATACCAGAACAAAGATGACCTGATAGTATTTTAATGAGTATTTATTTCCCTATCCCAATAAGCTACCCTAAGAGTCATAAGATGTACAATACCCTTTATGTTGATCTAACTATGCCCAATCTGCTGCTAATATTGGTGAAAGTACATTAGCTATTTTTAAAAATAAGATAACTGTCTCTTAGCCGGCCGATGGTACTGATTTTCAGCTCCCCTTTTTTGCCATTAAATAATGGTAATTATAGTCTAATTTGCTTATAAAGATGTGTTCGATCCGCAGCCTTAGCCCCATCAAATTCTTTAGACTGATGAGTTGTAAACAGATATGACATTTCCCAAAAGGTTTTATGCTTGTACTCAAAGAACCATGGGAGGTCTCTAACCCTGTTTTAAACCCCCTATTGGTCAAGTTTAACCTGTGTATATAGGTTCAGAAGTGACTGATATAGCCCATCAGCTGTCCTAATCTCCTAGCACCCTAATTAAACATTAAACAAAGACAGTATTAGGAAATATACGCGGACTATAAAAATGTGCTGTCAGAATTGTAGCTTTAGCTTTACCAAGTTTTCACATTTTCTTATTTCAAAGGTCCAAGAGTGATCGCTTGTATCACTATCTTTTCTCCCCTGTGTCATTTAAACTTAATTGAGCCCATGAGTGGCTCTATGTAGATATGGAGGAAGTTACAGTTTATATAAAATGAGGTTTCATTAACATGCTTACTAAAGTTAATTATTTTTGAGTACTTTGTTTTTCAGATATGTGAGAAAATAGGTAATGAAAATGATCTTTATGTGTATTTTGTAACCATAATGTAATAATTCCGGTTGTGCCTTTACCTGATTTTGATTTCTGTTTATTTTTCATTTATTGTACTCGCTAAAAACCTCAATAAAAACTTAAAACAAATCTTTACAGGCTAGACCACAGAAACTACCAGTCCACACTGTGAAATGGTTTCTTCACTTCTGTAGAAAGGAATATTAAGGGGGTACCAAAGCCAAAACATACATACACTTATCAATAACACTCCATACACTCCATACCCTATACCCTCTCATACTACACTCCATACCCCATTCCCTGTAGTCTCATACCCATTCCCTGTAATCCCATACCCCATTCCCTGTAATCCCATACCCCATTCCCTGTAATCCCATACCCATCCCATCGTTAGATTTAGTTTACATATCCTCGTTTTAGTCTTCTTATACGTTTTTGTTTGTTAAATACTCCTTACCCTCTTTTATTTATATCCCTTTCACACTTTGAGCACTGTTTTGTCTTTTTATTTATTTATTTTGACCCCCTTTCATTTGGGCACATTCACTTTTTGTTGTCGGAGTTAGGGATCAGTGTAGGGAAGACATGGAAGAGGAGGGCAGGCAGGAGCTTAGTCAGGGGAGAGGGAGGGAGAGGGGGAGAGGGAGAGGAACAGGACAGGAAGGGGGGGCAGGAAGTGGGGCAGGAAGTGGGGCAGGAAGCCGGGGAGGAAGCGGTGGGTGGACCTAGCCACTTGGTTCAAGATGAACAAGTGGCTGGGCCCAGTGGCGGATGGAGTAGGGCTTCACAGTCCGGGAAACAGAGGACATCATCACAGGGGAAGGGCAAGCTGACTAGGGAGGCGAGATATACTATGGAGGAGAAGGAGGCCCTCGTAGAGGCATATATGCAGAGGGCAAGGAGGCTGCAACCTCAGAAGGCCACCCCGAGGGAGAAGAGGAGTCTCTGGCTGGAGATCAGGGATGCAGTTAATGCAGTAGGGGGCCACAACAGGGATGTCGAATCCATTAAACATCGCTACCAGGACTGCAAAATGGAGCTGAAAAGAAAAATGTCTCGGGAGTACCAACATGCAACAGCAACCGGTGGCGGGCCTCCACTGACCGTGGAGTATACCCGATGGGAGGATATGTTGCGTCCCAGCATCTCCGAGGTGGCCATAGTCGGTATCAGAGGAGTCGATACTGGGAACCTGCCACTCTCATCTGACGGTAAGCTCATTTAATAATCTATCAACATCAAAACTAAAGAATGTATTTAAGGATATGATTAATGCTCTTACGCTTTTTTACACATTATTGCGTAAACGCATTCACAATTACCTTGCGATTACATTAGTATCTAGGCTACAGGTTAGGTGTGCATTTAAACAGACTGAAAACAAAATAAAAAACATTCAGATTGACCAGATAGATATCACAAACACGGTTTGGAAAATGCAGAAATCGTATTGATTGTTATATTTCAAAGTGGATTAATGAGGCTGCATTTGTAATTCTATTGTAAGCAAAAGCATTTACATCTTTATTTGGAACTATGCTAATATATACATTTCTTTCTTTTTACAATATACAGAGTCTGGGGAGGAGCCAGCACAGCAACCAAAGGCTCCTCCTTCACCCAGGTATGAGAGTGGTGGGGATGAATTGCCACCTCGGGGACACATGGAAGACATCCCTCTATACTCAGAAGAAGAAGCCACCCCCACTGCCGAAGAGATCCCTGCACCAGCAGACCCTCTTGCACAAGCAGACCCTCTTGCACCAGCAGACCCTCTTGCACCAGCAGACCCTCTTGCACCAGCAGACCCTCTTGCACCAGCTGCACCTCAGGAGGAGATAGCCAAGGTGCAGGTATTGCTGGATTTCCAAGAACAGATGCGTGCCTCCCGGAGGGAAAATATTCAAACTCGAGTCCAGATGTCGGAAGATATTCGTGCCATTCGAGAAGGCCAAAGAGAAATTATACAAGCCCAAAACCAGCTGGTACCGATTCTACAAGATCTATTTCAGTTCCTCCGGAAGGCGCATGCTCGGCCATCTGCTGCTGGGCCATCTGAACCTGGGCCATCTGCTCCTGGTACTCCTCAATCTCCTCCTCAGCCTGGTCATCCCAGTACTCCTCCTTCCCCTCTTCCCCAAACATCTCCCATGAGAACCAAAGTATGATGGGTTAAGAGCCCATCTTAGAATACACTGTTAGCACTCTTAGAAGGCATGTGGAACATGAGGTAACTATATTCAAAGTGAACTTCAAATGGTTAGAGAGGTCTCATTGGAATTAATAAAACATAACTTTTATTATATACACATAAAATCAGAGTTAAAATATAGGGATGTGCAGATTAAAAACAAAAAACTCATAGTAGGGTGATGATATACGTAATTTATTCCTCAATTGTGGAATTAAGTAGCAAAATATAAAGGTATACTAGGCATGACGATACCTGGGTATTCAATATTCAGTGTTCTGAATGAATATAAGCACACAGTCAATCGTATAATTCTAAGTTTCCCACTACTAGAGGTTAATTATTAGCTCTCTAATAGAGGCAATAATATTATACCTATATGAGGTTACACTAGTATTGTAATGTCTAGTGACACGTGGATTTAAAGAATCAGCATAATGAGTTTCATATTGATTTGGTGCTGAATAGGCAATTATTTATTGAACCCGGTACCAAACTTAATGGTCTACAATTGTTTATTATGTATTCCAAAAATGGTAAGATGTCATCACTAAATTTGGATGCGTTCGCAAGCTCTAAATTTAGAGGTAGTTACAAAATAACATAACAAATTTACCAGTCAGTGTGTTTGGTGCATACTTAGGTATCTTATCATCAAATATTTGAGTAGTATCTCATAGGGTTAATAACAGTTTGGAATTTGCATACTTAGGTATCTTATCATCAAATATTTGAGTAGTATCTCATAGGGTTAATAACAGTTTGGAATATGTATCTAATTCATCAACCGAATTGATTTATAGTTTCCAAAATGTTTTTGTATGTATTGTGGTTGAAACCACCTTTCTCTCCTAATCAAGCACAATGTTTTTGCAAGTCTGCTATTTAGCTATTTTAGAGGAACTATTGTAACATCTCTTATAGGATTGGTCACTGGAGGGGAACAAAAACCAATTGCTATTTGGCTTTAATCTATAGTCGTGTGGTTGGGTTAAATTTCCAAATGAATTCGTGAGTGAAACAGGCTATACTATGACACCCTGTAGGGTATGTCTGAAGTAGTGCTGCCACAGTCAGTTTGATTTGCTACACATTAACCACCAGCTGCTACATCGAGGTTAGCCTCAAAAAAACATATGAGAGGCTGCTTATGCCTTAGTTGTTCAAAGTAGCCACATATATTGTGACACCTGGGTTATTAGAATTATATAGCCAACATCAAAGTAAAATAGGTGCAATAATAAGCATTGGTATACATATAGTGAGTCAGTGACACTAGGTAAAAACTGGCACCAAACGCTAGCACATTGCTTGCACCGATACCTAAATTCAAACTGCTCTGTAGGTAATACCTGTTGAATTTTAATATCAAGTTAAATGAGAGCAATTGTAGGTTCGTGTGCTGAAACGCAGATTTGGACAAGAGAAGTGTATTGATGTTACTAGTATACCCTAATAGCTGACACTAACTCAGTGGCTATCCGTTGCCCCAACAGCTGACACTATCCGTGTGGTTGTCCGTTACCCCATTGCTAATGGCATTGAGACTGCTTGAATTTATAAATAACCGCTTGCCTAATATTTTCGGTTCTGAACCGAAGTAAATAAGTAGAAAGGTGAAATTATCAACACAATACACACCCCCCTTTGAGAAAGCCGTGAGAACGGCGAAACATGTTAGGGAATTGGTGAGGAGTCAGGGAGCTCCTGTGTTTGTTAGGGCTTAAACTCTATGTAAGGTCATTGTGTTGATAATTTCACCTTCCTACTCATTTACTTCAGTTCAGAATCGAAAATATTAGGCAAGCGGTTATTTATAAATTTAGAGGGTGCGAACGCATCCAAATTTAGTGATGACATCTTACCATTTTTGGAATACATAATAAACAATTGGAGACTGTTAAGTTTGGTACCGGGTTCAATAAATAATGACCTATTAAGCACCAAATCAATATGAAACTCATTATGCTGATTCTTTAAATCCCCGTGTCACTAGACACTACAATACTAGTGTAACCTCATATAGGTATAATATTATAATAATATAATAATATAATTAACCTCTAGTAGTGGGAAACTTAGAATTATCCGATTGACTGTGTGCTTATATTCATTCAGAACACTGAATATTGAATACCCAGGTATCGTCATACCTAGTATACCTTTATATTTTGCTACTTAATTCCACAATTGAGGAATAAATTACGTATCTCATCACCCTACTATGAGTTTTTTGTTTTTAATCTGCACATCCCTATATTTTTACTCTGATTTTATGTGTATATAATAAAAGTTATGTTTTATTAATTCCAATGAGACCTCTCTAACCATTTGAAGTTCACTTTGAACATAGTTACCTCATGTTCCACATGCCTACTAAGAGTGCTAACAGTGTATTCTAAGATGGGCTCTTAACCCATCATACTTTGGTTCTGACAATTTAATACACAGCACCACTCACCCCTATATATAGCTACGAAGCTAATGAATAGAATGAAGGTGTAGGCATTCAAACTCTATAGGTAGTGCCACTGAACCCCCTCTTCTTCTAATCTCCCATGAGAACTCATCGGAGGGGGCAGTTGCCCCCCCAGAGCCTCAGTCTCGTGGGAAGAGGGGAAGGAAGAGGAAGTAAGTATTTTTGTATATATATATATATATATATATATATTTGGTTATTTAATGTGTAATGGATAGGTATGTGATGATGTGGTCTTCTTAAACTTGTGGACCACACTCTGCATATAATCTGCTTCTATGGGACCGGGTCCATGAAGGCAGATTGTTTGCAGAGTGTGTTTTACAAGTGTGTGGAGACCACATCATCACATACCTATCCTTGTTGATTACATTGATTGGTTTCTGTGATGTGATGTCCAAACTGTTTCCCTAATCTCAAACAAAATGACCATTACAATTATACATGAGGGCATATTACGGTTTGAATGCCAATAACACAGCTTAAAGGGACAGTCAGAACATTATTGTTGTTTACAAAGAAAACACTGTATTACGCATTCTCAAGTTTTGAAATAAAATACTTAGAGAAATACACGTGTGACTTATGTGATTACCCTTGTATCTATGCCTCTGAAAAATGACCACTTATTTATGTTATTTTGACAGACCAACATTTTCGCCAATCACTGATCAATTCAGGGTAACTATGCTGTATGTACTCAATGATTTCTATATGAAATTTATAAAAAAAATGCCCTCTAGTGGTCAAAATTCATTCAGATTACATGCACTCTTCAAGCTCTAAGAAATGAGCCGATGAACCTCCTAGGTTTAGCTATCGACTAAGAATAACCAGAGAACTATGATAAATTGGTAAGAAACGTTTGAGATCATTTTTTTAAAAAAAAAATGCTTTTTAAAACATTAAAATCATTATTGGTTTTCAAGACTGTCCCTTTAAAAAATTACATATGCTAACATATGCTAATTCTTTGATTGTTGGTATATCTACATGTACGTGTTCAAACAAGAAAATATTGGAATAGGATTTCTAATGACGTGTTAAATAAAGTCTATTTTCTTAAAGAGACATTATTGTGTTTGAATTTTTTTTGTACCCAAATTTTTTCTTTTGTAATTCAGAAAGAGCATGCAATTTTAAGCAACTTTCTAATTTACTCCTATTATCAATAATTATCATTATTTGAAAAAGAAGGCATCTAAGCTTTTTTTTTGGTTTCAGTACTCTGGACAGCACTTTTTTATTGGTGGATGAATTTATCCACCAATCAGCAAGGACAACCCAGGTTGTTCACCAAAAATGGGCCGGCATCTAAACTTACATTCTTGCATTTCAAATAAAGATACCAAGAGAATGAAGAAAATTTGATAATAGGAGTAAATTAGAAAGTTGCTTAAAATTTCATGCTCAATCTGAATCATGAAAGAAAATTTTTGGGTACAGTGTCCCTTTAAGTAAGACATTTAATTTAGAAGGAAAATGGTTTCAGGTCCTTTTATGAGTTACTTTAGAAATATATGCTCACACTAATATATTTGGAGATTAAACAATGTGGAACTCATACATTACACAATACTCAACATTTACATTAAAGGGACACTATACAATCATTTTCAGACAACTACATGTAATAGATAGTACTATAAACAACCAGATGACCACATACTGATATCAAAATCCATGATAAAACGGTTTAAAGACTTACTTAGAAAATCTGTTTAGCGCTATGTTGAAAATATAGCTGGAAAGCCCATTCCAAGTGTGAAATAAGACAATACCCCTTCATTTGCATATGAAAAGACCCTTTACACAAACAGGAGCAAGCTGGAGAAGGTAGATCATGGTACTCACATCAAACTTTGAGGCTTGGGGAGGAGTCAGAAATCACTGCAATGTTATTTAAACATAATCAAAAATAGACATTTATTATACAAAAAAAATATAGAAATAGATAGAAAAAACATATATGTGTTTTAAAAATGAGTGTATAATGACCCTTTAATAAAAAAATACCACAACATAACATCTTGAAACAGTAGGCATCTCATATATTTAGCATATGATAAAGGTCAATGCATATTGATTACTTGATTCAAATACAATAGGGCATATTTCGGAATTCGATATGTTGAAAATTATACACAACACAGTCATTATTCATATGAAGGAACATATTGTTGATAAACATATTAAACAAGACGGGACTATATCCATGGATTCGCACTTGCCTCAAAATATCTTATGCAGGAAAACATTTTGCTTTCATTCGTTTATTCAACGAGACAGCCATCAAAAGAAAATGTTGTGTTCTTTATCAGCTATGGGTCAACAATGTACATGATTCACACAATCCATACTCTCCATGGTTTTAAACTTGGCTTCTCATTCACAAACGTGGGTTACGTGCAAATTCAAATATTGCGGGACTACGTAATCCAATCAGACGGTTTTTCAACCTTGGCATGTGATGTCTTAATTAACATGGCACATCGTTGATCGCGTAAAAACGCCATCTAATCAAAGGCGCATCCTTGATCGCGTAAAAACGCCATCCAATCAAAGGCGCATCCTTGATCGCGTAAAAACGCCATCCAATCAAAGGCGCATCCTTGATCGATTAAAAACGCCATCCAATCAAAGGCACATCCTTGATCGCGTAAAAACACCATAAATCAAAGGCGCATACTTGATCGCATAGAAACATCATACAATAAAAGGCGCATTCCTTGATTGCGTAAAAACGTCAGCCAATGCAAAGACTCATTGGACAGCCTGGCAGGTGACGTCTTAAGCAACATGGCGCATCCGAGATCGAGTAAAAATGTTAGCCAATACAAGGACTCATTTGACAGCTTGGCATATCAATAAGAAACTTATTTATATTTTATAAACTAGTATGGGCTATATTGCTAGCTATGAATGTCACGCTAGATAACTTAATACTGTGATATATGACATAGAATCCATTATTGAAAGTAAAGAGATATTTCAGTAGAAGCAGAGGATTATTAACTAAACTATTGTGCAAGCAGCATGGTTTAAATAGACATGAAAACAACATTTTAGTTTACACGATTATGTACGACATTGCAATTTGAAATACATTTTAAAAATAAATGTTAATCTTTGGATTGTTGTGTTTCATGTCCCTTTAACTGAGAAATAATGCTAGGAGATGCATTAGGAAAATAGGGATGTGTTATATATTATATGTTACCTATAGCTATGGTGTCCATCTTTACCATTTAAAAGGTACACATGAGAAATACATATGTCATTGATGTTTTACGATATGTTTATATTTTTTGGGAATAACAATAATGACACATGTATTGATCAAACGTGTCACTTATTCAAGTTTAAATATGGTCAGCCTATCTATGGCCATATATTGTTGCATAATTAAATATAAAAATTAATAAGAGAAAGATATTAATCATCTAAAATATGCACATTACACACAGTGATTGATTTTGTTACACTACTACAATAAGATATAAGTGAAATTGGAATACATGTGCTGTCAACATTCAAATAGTCTTTTTAAAAAAATATTATATGTCCATGTTCATGTAAAAAGGACAAAAACGCATTAGAAATGCATATCCATTCCTTAACAATTGTGCTCAGCATCACTTAAAGGGACATGAAATACAATCAATTCAGTTTCAGGATTCACAGAGAGGATACTATTTACATCAAATTTATAATTTACAGAAATTATCTCATTGTATCAATCCTGGGATCATTTGTTAAAGGTGCATCAATTCACGAATAGTTTACAAATGAACACATGGATGTGAAAATAAAAATATACAGATAAATAAATATATATATATATACATATATATACAAACATACAAACAGCAATATATATATATATATATATATATATATATATATATATATATATATATATATATATATATATAAATTCATTCCTATGCTAATCCTAATCTTGCAAAGATAAACCTTGATGAAAAATATATCAAGAAAATGAATCAAATTAAATTGGAGATGTAAATATTAAAGTCATTTACAATTGTATTATATTTATGAATCAGGAAAGACCATTATTTGGTTTCAGGTCCCTTTAAGGATTAACCACATAAACTATAGATTTAAATCAATGACGTGAATAAAGAGGGCAAAGAATAGTGGAATGACATGTATTTTATTATTATGTCATAAAACATAAAGAAATAAGATAACGTTGACCAAAAACATGTTGAAAAATCTGAAACATTGGAGCCATCTGACAAGGTAAAAGAGTGCATCACAGTCCTTGGAGGGAGTTGACAAGGGCCAACACAGCCCCATTGGAACAGCCCCATTGGAGCCATTTGACAAGGTAAAAGAGTGCATCACAGTCCTTGGAGGGAGTTGACAAGTGCCAACACAGCCCCATTGGAGCCATTTAACAAGGTAAAAGAGTGCATCACAGTCCTTGGAGGGAGTTGACAAGGGCCAACACAGCCCCATTGGAGCCATTTGACAAGGTAAAAGAGTGCATCACAGTACTTGGAGGGAGTTGACAAGGGCCAACAAAGGCCAGCACAGCCCCATTGGAGCCATTTGACAAGGTAAAAGAGTGCATCACAGTCCTTGGAGGGAGTTGACAAGGGCCAACACAGCCCCATTGGAGCCATTTGACAAGGTAAAAGAGTGCATCACAGTCCTTGGAGGGAGTTGACAAGGGCCAACACAGCCCCATTGGAGCCATTTGACAAGGTAAAAGAGTGCAACAGGCACAACAATCAACAAAAAAAAGGCTAAATGGCAACAGGAAAATACAAAACAGCAACATGTGGACGGAAGAATCGTATCTGCGCCCTTGGAGCATCTCCAGATCCTCCACTTATTGGGCATCACCTTCATCGCCCTGTGCATGTCCAGCTCCAGATTCAAGCGTTGACTCTACACACATCATACGTTGTAGAGTCGAACGCTAAACCTGTAGCTGGGCATGCATGGTGTCCTGCATCCTTCCCAGGAACAGCGTGTTCCTCAACACGGCCTGCTCTATACGTGCTAGAGCTTCTAGCATGAGCCATGTTGAGTCACAACCTAAAATAAAGAAATTAAAAAATATTAATGATAATTACACAACATAATAAAAATTGAGCAAAGATACATTGTAATAATAAAGACAAATCATTCTTTAAATTAAATTTTCGAGATTGATTATTTACACATTAAATATGTTTTTCAGACATAAACCATTAAAGGGACAGTTTAGTCAAACATGTTCTCCCCTTTAATTGGTTTTCAATGATCCACTTTTCCAGCTTGAGTGTATAAAATTATGTAAAAGGATTTCCATTGTCCTTAAATTGGCAATTTAAATAGTTTATTTATACTGTGGTATCCACACCTATCCTTAAACCTTTTGGCCTTGAGGCCAAGCTGTGTAAACATAGCAAGCAGAAGAAATTACACTCCCACTGGGTTATAGAAGAGATAAGGTATGAAAAATGTTTTTTCAATTGTTGTATCCAAATAGTGGTGATTGGTATATGGAGTGATATGATATTAAAGGGACACTGAACCCAAATATTTTATTTTGTGATTCAGATAGAGCATGACATTTTAATCAACTTTATAATTTACTCCTATTATTAAATTTAATTCATTCTCTTGGTATCTTTATTTGAAATGCAAGAATGTAAGTTTATATGGCAGGCCATTTTTGGTGATGAACCTTGGTTGTCCCTGCTGATTGGTGGATAAATTCATCCACCAATAAAAAAGTTATGTCCAGAGTTCAGAATAGTTTTAAAAATTAGATGCCTTTCTTTTTTTAAATAAAGATAGCAAGAGAACGAAGAAAAATTGATAAGAGGAGTAAATTATAAAGTTGCTTAACATTGCATGCTCTATTTGAATCACAATAGAAACAATTTGCCTTCAGTGTCCCTTTAAATATCTTATAATGTTGATTAAGAGCTGTGCCTGGGAAGGACAATCCGACACCCAGGACAATGAAGGTTGGGACAGGGGGAGGGATGGGATTGGGCTAGGGAGGGATGGGGTGCTGCTCTGGGGTAGCCCGTACAGCTGGGGAGTCAGGGGCCTGGTGAGTTGGGGGCTGTGCAGGTGGAGGAGCTGTACGGGCCAAATACAGGGAGAGCAGCAAAGGGGGGCTAAGGGGCGTTTTTTGGGAGGGACAGGAGAAATGGGAAGGGCTGGGAGGGTCTTCTGTCTGGGGAGGGGCTTGGGCCTGGGGAGGGGCCTGGGCAGGGGCCTGGGGAGGGGCCTGGGCAGGGGCCTGGGGAGGGGTGGGAAAATGATGCCCAGACGTGGAGGTTCCATCTGAAATATATATTAAAAATATATTAACATCTCATACATCATGAAATCAAATCAAGGCATTTCAACATGATTATGTTTTAGATATACTTAGAAGTGGTTTTGAATTTATAAACAATGATGACATAAGGATATGGTATGCATATAGGCACTCAGATGAATAGCAATGACTGTCTGTACAATAAGAAAATGATTATTGTGGTTTGGGCTTGAATATGCATGTGACATCATGATGTCATGAATTACAAATCATACATAAATGAAAGAATAATCCAAGCATATGTTCATGCTGCATGATATAGAAAGGGGGCAGTAGTGTATTCTAAAAGAAAAGGAATAATACTTTTTAAAGTGCCAAAGCTGTAGACTTTGATATTCTCCCAGAGAATGTTTAAAAAAAAAAAACATGTTGGATACATGTTAGATATATTTCACATACCATCAGACTCCAAGGGAGCCTCTTCCTCCTCCGTCCCACGTTACATTAATCTCTGTAAAACATAACATGTTGTGTACACGTTAATATCAGATATTATAACATATGTTACTGTTACTCAAAGACACACATCAATGTTGCATTAAAGATATACACACCCAAAGTTATGATTTACATCATTTTGATGGAGCATACAAATTACATTAGATTTGTTATTCTCAATGAGTAAGACACAAAAGCAGAGTACATGGAACATTTAAGAGTTCTCATGTGTGTATCACTTGATGATTGTTGTCAAAATTTAAAATCAAAACAAACATATGCTATCCATCTTCTGAAGAACAAAGGTGTAGACTAAGAAGCTTTGAGATATTAATCTTTCAATATTAAAATAAAATCGATATATAATCAGAGGAGTAAATTATATGTTTTAGTCAGATGTAATGCTTCATCAGAATCATGATCATAATATTGATTACAAATACACCTTCAATGACATATGAATGAGTCAATGGACTTACCAGAAGACTGCAAAGGCAGCTCAGCATCGGTGCTGGATTCCTCTGGGCTCCCCACAACAACTATATCTATAAATGATATAGATATATATTAGTGAACACAGTTTGGACATCACTAAATCACATCAGTATCGATTTTTCAGAATAATATACTTAGAAATGTGAAGAATAGAGCACTAATCTGAAGAATAAATGCATGAGTGAATCAAGGTGATTCTGAAGAAAAAGATTATATATGAGACAGACAATTCATCTCATATGATTCTACTGCATATCTAAATATACCCATTGATCAATGTTTTTCAAAGAATACACACAAACAACATTTGGAATAACAACTGTTGACAACTCTAAACAAAGCCATGTGGCACATCGATCCATTTGTGCAATGTACAGTAATCTTGTTTAGGACACAACACATATTGATCACAATACCAAACAGAAGTTATAATTCAAAATATGTAATCATGGTGCTGTTAGAGTATGCTTATATCTATAAAGTAAGTCCAAGAGTGAATATGTGATTTATATATCAATATTGTTTCATCCAAAGAATGTAAGGATGAATGAATCTATTGCTTATTAAAGGGACACTGACATCAATTTTAGAAATCATTGATTTCACTTTAAAAAAAATGTAGTAGAATTTTACATTGACTCCTATTATAATTTTTTGTTTTATTTTTTAATTTTTATTTTTAAAGGCAGCTAAGCAATTATTTTTAACAATAAATATTGGTCGTTGAAGGTATCCACCAATCAGCAAGAACAACCCAGGTTGGTCCCCAAAAATGGACCTGCAGCTAAACTTACATTCTTGTTTTTAAAATAAAGATACCAAAAGAATAAAGAAAATATGATTATAGGAGTCAATTATAAAGTTGATTAATATTGCATGCTCTATCTGAATGACAACAGAAATAATTTGTGGTCAGTGTCCCTTTATTAAAATATCTGGATTTGACAATGTAGCTGTTAATGAATTGTCGAGTCCATATTTTGATGTAATGAATGGGATGGAGCATGCAATTACAATCTAACATGCTATTTAAGGATATCATCAAGATTCTTTAATTATCCTCTCTTAAAGGGACATGAAGCTCAAAATGTGTAATTGGATATTTTTTTTAAAAAAAAAAATCAAGCCTGTGGTTTTTCAAAAATTGATAATAGACTTATTTTGGACTTTTTTGCTTCATTGTGTTATATTTAATTTTTAAAGGAGCAACTATGTATTACTGTTATCTGAACACATGAGTTGAACCTATGAAAATTGGCAAATTTCTGCATCAAAAAAACAGCCGGTTAATCCCAGTAATGCATTGCTTAACCCAAACCGACCTAGATATGATTTTAGAATAACGATAACAATAGACTGAAGCAATTAAGCTAATCAAATGTTTAAAAAATTCCTGCAAATCACGTGTCTAAATCAGTAAATTTAAAAGTTAGTTTTCATGTCCCTTAAATGACTAGAAACAAAAAACGTATGTAATGTATAATTTTAAAATCAAAACATATGCAAAAATGTGTGATTGTTGTCAAAATGTATCCCAAAAACAAAACATCAAGCACTACACAGGGGCAGAATATAAATTGTCCATGAAAATAATATTACAGTAAAATGAAGATATCAAAAATAGAAGGGATATCTTCAAATAGTCCAAATTTTAGATTTCTATTACAATGTAATCCAAAATTTGATTCGTGATTCTTAATTTAAACTAACAAGAAAAGAGAATTAGAGTATCCATATAAATATCGATCAATGTGGATGTATTATGTAATGTTATGTCCATGTTTCTAAGACAAATGTAAATTAAAATGAGACATACCATACTGTGGCAAGCCCTGGCTTGAGGTTCCATCACCAACATCCAGAACTGTAAAATATTGAATGAGGATTGGATATCATTAATACAAATCAGGCCATGGAGAAAAACATTTGTTGTAAAAATTTACATTGACAAACTAATAATCGATTTTTATTCACATGAGTTCATTGTTTCCTCAATTAATGTCTTCAAAAATATATCCTGTACTCTTATTTTCAATCTGTTATGTTGTTGACTGTAGCTTTAATTAATTTGTTGTGTTCTTGCATTCTCATCAATTGATGGACATAGTTCATTGTTTATTTTGATCTTGCTAGTATAGTTTTTAGAATGTAGAAGATTGTAAATAAGGATACTGTATTCTTCACATATATACTAATTAACATATACATTTTACCAACATGTGTAAAGCGATGCCAGTTACAGCAAACACATGTTCACGTGTGTGCGCAATTCTATTTTTCGTGATCATTGCACAATGATTCCAAGTGGAATTACGCATCCGTGATTTGACCAACATATGTAAAGCGATGCCAGTTACAGCAAACACATGTTCACGTGTGTGCGCAATTCTATTTTTCATGATCATTGCGCAATGATTCCAAGCGGAATTATGCATCCGTGAATTGGAATTAATTTGGATATAGTAGTGTGATGAGTATCATTTCATAAAGACTTCAAATATATTTGCTATTGGGTGTATTACGAGATGGAAATTGTATATTTGGTAATATTGAACAATAACAAATAATATTTATAACTGGGTTATGATTCGATAGTCAATGTATGAAAAGGGGAATGATAGTGATTTCACAGATGCGCAATTCCCTTTTCGCTCTGTGACGCATATTCTGGAGAGCGCAAGAAACATCAATCCTATTTCATGTGTGACTAATCTAAATTCATATATCTAAACATCATATGTAGCGTATGTTGTGAGATCTATATAGGTTGAATATATGACTATATACACATTTCTTAAAAGTCTAATCAAATATTAATATATTATATGAAGTTGGATAGTTACCTGATTCAGATTCTCCTTCGGCTCTTCCCAGGCCACCGGATGGAGAAGCAGCTGCACTGGCCCCCGGGTCCGGACTTTGTGATCCAGCAGCTGGGAGGGAAGAAGAGGAGGCCGAGGATGGAGAGGATTGAAATCTTTTGGGGACCAGGAGATTGAGGAGCTCGCATAAAGTAACCTCATAAGGGAGTAGGTAGAGTTTCAGTTTGGGCTTAGTTTTGTTGCCATCTCTCTTACGGGCTTGTACCCACTCCCTTATGAGGTCGACTTTTTTGTGCAGTCGCAACCTCATATCTCCAAACCTCTGCATGATCTGAACCTGGCTCCTCTGGACGCCCAACACCAATTGAACCTAATTGGTGAAAGCCGCCCAGAGGGCCTTCTTAACCTTCACATTTGTCGACCCCCTCTTGTTCCCAAACAGCTGCGGATAAAAGTCCTGGACGGCGTTGACCAGTGCAGCACTCTCCAGCTTGGTAAACCTGGGAGGTGTCATGCCTGCTGGGTTTTATAATATATAATAATAATAATAATAATAATAATTATATATTGTCTGCAGGCATTAGAGAACTGACAAAGATGTCAACGTGTAATGGACTTTTATATGGTGAAGTAAACATGAGATGCACCATGGGACATGGTATCTGTACATCTGATTGGATAAAATTTTGAAATATTGTTAGAATGTCTGTGAGACCATCCTGACTCAAGTTGTGTTTGTGGGATGAACTCTGATTGGCCTTTCCTTAATGTTTCATATCTTAGTAACTTCCATACACATACCTCCTGGGGGTGCTGTTACTACATTTTTCATGTAGACTTATTTTTTCATGGGGCTGTTAAGCGGATATGTGTGACGCAGATTTAATATACGTGATCCATTAAATATTAATGTTTTAATTTTCACAAATATATAATACTGTCACATTATTAAATATTGTAGACATTTCTATGTTTAATATCGTTCTGCTTCTTTAATACAAATACGTTTTAGTAATACCAATTTTACATTGTATGTATTTATTGTTCATTAAATCAATTTCGTGACTTATTGTGACGTATTGACATTGCTCTATTCAATGTATTTATAATGCATTGAATGTGTGCTATTGCGTGACATTAGACTAGAATGTGTAAAGATGCGATTCTCGTGTTGCAAGATACGTTTCCCACGCGGCATTTCTGAAATGCGTGATTTCTGGTTCTAATGTCCGTAACTTGGATAATCTGTTTATAAATGTTAAAATACACGTTTCTTTCTTATTAGTAAATAAACCTCAAGCTTGTATTTGTCTGAACTGCTCACATATGTTATTGTGCAATGGCGTCTTTATTTGTAAAGAGACATTACACCAAAATAATTTTAAAAATTGATCCGGAGAAAGAATACATTTTTAGACTTTGAAATGTAACTCAATTTATCTTTTTATTTAGATATCCTTAACAGAAGAAATTGCAATGCACATGGTTGAGCAAATCACACAAGGCATCTCTGTGCATCCACTAATCTTCATCTACTGAGCATATCTATATATGTTTGGAAAGCAAATAACCATAAAATAATTATTTCAAATAGATGATAGAATTAAATGTTAATGTTTAAAATTATATTTTATTTCATATTCCAGAACTAAAAGCTTTTTAATTTTCCGTCCCTTTCATGAGCTGATATGCAATCTTGCTCTAAATAAATCTCTGTAAACATTGTAAATATGTATTGTTGGCCAGCCACAATTAAAGGGACACTAAACACAAATATTTTCTTTCATGTTTCAAGTAGAGAAGACAATTTTAAACAACATTCAAGTTGACTTCTATTATCTATTTTGCATCATTCTTTAGATATCCTTTATTGAATAAATAGCAATGCACATGGGGGAGCCAATCACACAAGGCATCTATGTGCAGCAACCAATCAGCAACTACTGAGCCTATCTAGCTATGCTTTTCAAGAAAAGTATGTCAAGAGAAAAGATTAGGGTTTCATGTCCCTTTAAGTAGATATTTCCAAATAATGCTTTGATGATCATAAACCTATGCACCTCCCTCTCTCAAACTTCTGTATTGTTTGCCCCACTGTGAATGAAATATCTTCTAATGGCTGTATTTAGCCATCTTCACCTTAAAGGGACATTAAGCTATATGTTTTTAATGATTTCGAGGGATAATAGAATATTAAAACAACGTTATATTTGGTTTTATTCTCTCATTATCTATTGAAAATTTATATTCTTTGCTGAAAAGCATAGCTAGATAGGCTCTTTTGATGCTGATTGTGGTTTGCACATAGATGCCTTATATCATTATCTAAGCCATGTGCATTGATATTTCTTTAACCAAGGATATTTAAAGAATGAATCTAATTAGATACTAATAATACATTTAAATGTTGTTTCAATTAAATTTGTATTGTCTATAATTCACTAAATGATATATTTTTGGAATGTCACTTTAAGGACCAAACCATTAGGAATATGTGGAGTTAAAGGGACACTGAACTCAAATTGTTTCTTTTGTGATTCAGATAGAGCATGACATTTTAATCAACTTTCTAATTTACTCCTATTATAAAATTTTATTCATTCTCTTGCTATCTTTATTTGAAATGCAAGAATGTAAGTTTATATTCCGGCCCATTTTTGGTGACCAACCTAGGTTGTCCTTGCTGATTGTTGGATAAATTCATCCACCAATCAAAAAATGCTGTCTAGAGTTCTGAACCCCAAAAAAGTTTAGATGCCTTATTTTTCAAATAAAGATAGCAAGAGAACGAAGAAAAATTGATAATAGGAGTAAATTGGAAAGTTGCTTAAAATTGCCTGCTCTATCTAAATCACGAAAGAAAAAAAATCGGGTTCAGTGTCCCTTTAACATTGTAGAAAGAAACTAAAGGGGAATGAAAATACATATAGATATGTGATATCTATCCAAGAGGTAAGATGAATAATTTTTTTAAATTATATTACGAGCTAGCTATAGTTAAATGAGCCTTCAAATGACTCCACTAGAACAGAAAAGTCATCAATATGGCATACAATAACTAGCTTGGTCTAAATACGAAATAAAATGATTTTACATTTCCTAACAATTTTAAACATAAAAAAAAATAAAAAATTATAATAATGTTTTTGGATACCTAAGGAAGATACATGATATTATCCAAAACATTTTTTTACATTCAACTACACTGTCACTTTAATGTAAGTTAACCACTTTCCTTTCTTAAAAATGAAAAGAACAAAGTTGTTCTGTCTAATTTAGACTACATATCCTCGTCATAAATATTTTCTAATTTTAACATCTATAAATTACACAATAAAAACATCAATGGATTTAACTCCAAATTATTTTTAAATAGATACTTGGGGCGTGATCCTATATAGATCGTAGTTTGCGGTGCAAGCAAGGGAACCCCGCCGCCCGTAGTTTCAGCTCGCAACTCGAGCTATCCAATATACCCCGCCGGCAATTGCTAAAGTGCCGTAAGTCGGATAAGCCAACGATGTCCAGAAATCTGCGTAAGTACAAATTTCTGGAGTCGCCAGTGACTTACGGCACTTTAGAAACTGCCGCGCCTACAAAACCTGACTAAGTTATTAAATCTCCCGTACTGTCTAACACGGCTCCCAAACATAGCCCGACACGTCTAACCCTCTATCCGCTATCCCCCCTCACTCTCCTAATAATAAAAAATGTATTAACCCCTAAACCGCCGCTCCCGGACCCCGCCGCCACCTACATTAACTACCCCCTAATGTGAGCTCCTACCCCGCCGCCAACTATATTACCTACCCCCTAATGTGAGCCCCTTACACAGCCGCCACCTACATTAACTACCCCCTAATGTGAGCTCCTACCCCGCCGCCAGCTATATTACCTACCCCCTAATGTGAGCCCCTTACACCACCGCCACCTACATTAACTACCCCCTAATGTGAGCCCCTTACACCGCCGCCACCTACATTACCTACCCCCTAATGTGAGCTCCTACCCCGCCGCCAGCTATATTAAAATTATTAACCCCTAATTTAATCCCCCTACACCGCTGCTAGCTATATTAAAATTATTAACCCCTAATTTAATCCCCCTACACCGCCGCCAGCTATATTAAATACATTAACCCCTAATCTAGTCCCCATAAAGTAACCAGCTCTATTACCAGCCCTTAAAATGGCCTTTTGCATGGCATTGCCCCAAAGTAACAGCTCTATTGCCAGCCCTTAAAAGGGCTTTTTGCTGGCCATTGCCCCAAAGTAATCAGCTCTTTTACCAGCCCTTAAAAGGGCTTTTTGCGGGGCATTGTCACAAAGTAATCAGCTCTTTTGCCTCTAATCTAAATCCCCCTACACCGCCGCCACCTATAATAAATGTATTACCCCCTAATCTAATCCCCCTACACCGCCGCCACCTATATTAACCCTAATTATATTAGGGTTAATATAGTTATTATATTATATATATTAAGTATAATAACCCTATCTAACTCTAACACCCCTAACTAAATTCTTATTAAAATAAATCTAATCAATATTATTATTAATTAAAATATTCCTATTTAAATCTCAATACTTACCTATAA
Organism: Bombina bombina; assembly: GCF_027579735.1. Taxonomy (NCBI): domain Eukaryota; kingdom Metazoa; phylum Chordata; class Amphibia; order Anura; family Bombinatoridae; genus Bombina; species Bombina bombina. Next base: position 918,133,141 of record NC_069503.1, read on the forward strand.
AATAAACCCCAAGATTGCTACAATATAATTAATAATTACATTGTAGCTATTTTAGGGTTTATATTTATTTTACAGGTAACTTGGTATTTATTTTAACTAGGTACAATAGCTATTAAATAGTTAATAACTATTTAATAGCTACCTAGTTAAAATAATTACCAATTTACCTGTAAAATAAATCCTAATCTAAGTTACAAATACACCTACACTATCAATAAATTAAATAAACTACAAATATCTAAACTAAAATACAATTAAATACACTAAACTAAATTACAAAAAAAACAAACACTAAATTACAAAAAATAAAAAAAAGATGACAAGATTTTTAAGCTAATTACACCTAATCTAAGCCCCCTAATAAAATAATAAAGCCCTCCAAAATAAAAAAAAATTTCCCTACCCTATTCTAAATTACAAAGTTAACAGCTCTATTACCAGCCCTTAAAAGGGCCATTTGCGGGGCATGCCCCAAAGTAATCAGCTCTTTTGCCTGTTAAAAAAAACACAATACGACCCCCCAACATTACAACCCACCACCCACATACCCCTACTCTAAACCCACTCAAACCCCCCTTAAAAAAACCTAACACTAAGCCCCAGAAGATCTCCCTACCTTGAGTCGTCTTCACCCAGCCGGGCCGAACTCTTCATCCAATCCGGGCAATGTCTTCTTCCAAGCGGCAAAGAAGAAGTCTTCCATCCGGTCGATGTCTTCATCCAAACGGCAAATAAGAAGTCTTCCATCCCGGCGATGTCTTCATCCAAGCGGCAAAGAAGAGGTCCTCCATCGGGGCGAAGTTTTCCTCCAAGCGGCATCTTCAATCTTCTTTCTTCCGACCTCCGACGCGGAACATACAGGAGGCCCAACGACTGAACGATGAATTAAGTTTCCTTTAAATGACGTCATCCAAGATGGCGTCCCTCGAATTCCGATTGGCTGATAGGATTCTATCAGCCAATCAGAATTAAGGTAAGAATATCTGATTGGCTGATTCAATCAGCCAATCAGATTCAAGTTCAATCCGATTGGCTGATCCAATAGCTGGCGGCGGGGTAGGGGGATTAGATTAGGTGTTAATAATTTAATATAGCTGGCGGCGGGGTGTCCAATACACAGCGTAAGGCTTACTACGCCTGCAATTTGTGGCGAGGTGAAAATGGAGTAAGATTTCTCAATTTTCACCGCGTAAGTCCTTACGCTGTATATTGGATACCAAACTGCGCTGGTTTGGTATACCTGTCTGTCACAAATATCTCAGGATTCAGCTGCTAAGGAGTTAACTTTGTGTAGCTGGCACTCAAAACAGTTATTTGTTTTCAAGAAGAATTGTGTTTGTATTTTCTTTGAAGTGCCAGAACCCCCTAAATAGCCACCAAATGTTAGTGTGTATGCATTGGGTCATAAAGTCACTGAAACTCTTAGTCACAGAGATACACAGGATAAAGTTTATGGCTTAAGCTGTCAATAGAATGCCTGATGCAAAACAGGCCCTTCATTACAAAAACTGACCAGGTCACTGGCAGGACATTGGTATATTATGTACATATGTGGGTTAAAAGTGTTATAACCTTAATGGCAGGTAAATATGACAACCTATGGCATATTTGGTATCAAACCGATTCTCTCAATAAACCTAAAAGGTTCTAGACATGTAAATATAGAAATTTCTTACCTAGCAGAAATGATACTGGATTGTATAATTTCAGGCAAGAAATTAGTCTATTGAAGGTTGTAAAGACAGGGGGGTTTCTTAGCCCGCCCAGGAGGGTGTGGTTAAGCAACATGATCTCTGAAAAGAAGGGTTTAAGAATCTTATTTTTTTAACAATAAGATTGTCATTCTTACAAGGGGAGCTGCTGTACAGAGTAAGGAGCCATCTTCTTCTGCCATTCCCCTGGCGCAAATCTTGAAGACTAGGAAAGTATTCAATTCTGTTTTTCTCCTTTTTATTTAAAATACTGTTTGTGTGTGTAATTTTATTTGTAACAACTTTTTATTAATAATGCATTGTGCATAATATTTTTGGCATAATAAATAATTCCTTTATTAAGTTTGGCCTTTGTCTAATAATTGAACCACGTTACTGAAAGAGACTGGAATATTAGAACTGTATAATTTTCGGTTATTTTCTGCTAAATTGTATTTCTAGAGTTAATGTGTAAAGTCTGGGGTTTTCCTTAAGATTTTCCCTTTAATAAATTTTAAGTGGTGGCAGCATTTGAGCTATAGGAATTATAGTTTATTGTGGGTGGCATTAAAAAGGGAGTGTTGGGCATTTCTCTTACGTCTAGTACAGATTAAGGGAGTGCGAATTAACTCTTGCACCCACTAAACTGAATCACAAGCTTGCCTGGTGTGGCTAGATTGTGACCTATAGGTGACAGAAAAGGGGGCTGAAAACCCTTTCTGTGCCAAATAAGTGACTGGCGCAGGGTTGGATAACCTTGGTTCGTCACAAATTGGTGGGCAGCGGTGTAGATAATTTTTTTTATTATTGGATTTTAGTGCTTGTGGATTTGCTAGTGTGAAAATCCCGGTACTAAAAGAAATTGTTTCTTACAATTTCCAAAGGCTAAAACTCAGTGCATTATATAGTCACACATTGCAAACAGTCCCCTTCCCTATTCTCTGTTTTTCTTTTCTATTTTATTTTTGCTATGGAGGCATACGAGCAGCGATCTAGAGAGGCACTGATACTCCTATGCCAGGAGCGGGATATTCCAATACGTTCAAAGAACAAAGATTCACTAATACAAGCTCTTGTTGAATATGATAACAGCCAAATCACACCAGTTGAAGTCTCAGGAGAGATGTCTGCAGCTGTGGGCGGTGATTCATCAGGATCTGGGGATCCATTGGACTGTTATTTGCAAACTGTTCTTAAACATATGGGCTCAGTGGATGCAAGTTTGCGCATGGGACTGATTACAAAGTTTTATGAAAGAGAGTCTCTGGCAGCTGAAAGACAGGCTGCTGAACGACAGGCGGAGAGAGAGTATCAGCTACAGCTTGCACAGTTGGAGAGAGGGACGGTTGCCCCTGTTGTTAGTGAACCTAGAGACCCACCTGCTCCCAGAGTGCGTGCAGAGAATTTCCCCACCCTGGAGAAAGATGGAGATGTGGTTGTATTCCTGCTTAGCTTTGAGAAAGTTTGCAGACAGTTCCAGTTGCCAAGGGAGCAGGGGGCCAAGTACCTTACCCCTGGCCTGAAAGGTCCTGCACTGGAGGCGTTTGCTGAACTACCCACAGAGTTTGATCAGGACTATGATTCCATTAAAGCTGCACTGCAAAGAAGATACAATCTTACTCCTGAGGTGTACAGAAAGAAATTCCGTTCTCTGCAGAAAGGTTTGTCAGAGAGCTATATTACAGCTGTTGGGAAATTGAGGACAGCCTTTAAACAGTGGGTCAGAGGATTGAAAGTTGCCACTATGGAGGAGCTGGAAGATTTGATTGTGAAGGAACAGTTTATGCAGCTGTGCCCAGCCGGAGTTCAAGAATGGGTTTTAGATCGGAAGCCCATAACAGCATTGGAAGCTGGCGAGCTGGCTGATTTTTACACAGCTAACAGGTCTCCAGAGAATGGGAGGAAATCCTTTTCTAAGGGGGGATCTACCTGTAAAGGAGCTGCTGCACGACCCCCTTCACAAAAACTGCTGTGCCTTTATCCAGTGTGTCTGCTCCCTCTGGGAAAGGAGGGGCGAGTGCTGCATCTGGGCAGGGGGATACCCGCAGATGTTTTATTTGCAACAAAGTGGGCCTCATCAGCTCCACTTGCCCAGAGAGGATTAACTTGGGGCAATCAGCTGGAGGGAGTAATCCCTCAGAAGTACCAGCATCTGCTTTGTTTGTTACCTGTCCAGAGGAAAACAACCATGAGAACTTGCAACCTGTGACTGTTGGAGATAAGGTAACCCTAGGGCTAAGGGACACAGGTGCAGAAGTGACTATGGTGCATCCAAAGCTAGTGAACTCTGAGAACATTATCCCTGGAAAGACTCTAGCAGTTAAAGGGATTGGGGGAATGAAACTTGCAGTGCCTATGGCACGTGTATATCTTGATTGGGGAGTGGGGAGAGGTTTAAGAAATGTGGGGGTATCTGAAAATATTCCTAATGATGTCTTACTGGGTACTGATTTGGGTAGATTGTTATCTCTCTATGTGCCTGACAATGCTACATGTGACCTAGTGACATTAGTTGCAGACCCTTATGTGGAAAGGGCTGTGTGTAAAAATGCTCAGAGACATTATAACCAGGAGGGAGGACAGAGTGCATGTGTGCGCAGGGCTGTGCCTGAACTGGGGGTGTCTGTGCTGAGAGGTGAAGCTGTACAAGGAGATACTGACTGGAGAGAACGACAGACAGACGGTGTGTGTCTTCCTGTACTTAAACCAGCAGTATCGGCAGAATTACCGTTAGCTGTACAGGGTGAGGCTGATGGGGGAGAAAGGCAGATAGACTGTGTGGGTCTGTCTGTGCCTCAAGTTTAGCTGTACGGGAAGAACTTGTCTGTGAGAGAAGGCAGATGAGGGGTGCATGTCTGTCTGTGATTGAATCAGTGGATTCTATAGAAGGAGGTGAGATTGACGGGGGAGAGAATGACTGGGTGACTGGGCCGCTGGATGATGTGTGCCAGTCTCTGCCAGGGACAGTTCCGTACCCTGTGAAAAGACACAATAGTTGGGATAAATGGCAGAAGGAAGAAGTGTGCTTGTCTGCACCAGTGTCAAAAGGGTCCCAAATTCTGTGTGATTATGCAAAGTGGCAGACTGACTGTGAGAGAGAGCAGGGGGGCAAACTAGCCCACTCTATGACAGAAGCAGCAAAGCCACAGATGTCAGAATGTGTGGGGGAGGAGAGTACAGAATACTCTTTGAGGGACCCCCAGAGTGAGTGTGAAAGATTGTGGGTGACAGAGACCCCAGTACCCTCAGCTGTGACCTATAAACAGACTGCACAGGCTAGGGGACAGAGACTGACACAGACTGCAGGCACAGAGGGGAGGAGTACAGAGAAGTGTATTTACACAGCCCCACAGTGCCATTCAGCAAATAGACTGATAGATGTGCAGCATCAGTGTCCTCAGCAGGTTCAGCAGTTAGAACGCACAATGAGGAGGAGGGGGGCAGTTAGTCAACCCCCTACCAACCATAACAGAGTGCAGGAGTACAGGAATTCTACTCCAGTGGGAGGGCAAGAGCCTATGGTAGTTAAGCAGCAACTGACAGCACACAATATGGTTAGAGAGCACACCATATGTAGCAAGACACTAGGTTTCACAGGCACCTCTGTAACAGGGGATGATGTGTTATTCATGGATAAGATGCAAACCTTATTGGGGGAGGTACCCGCAAAACCCAGAGATGCCATATTCGCACAAAAACAGTTGCAGGAGTTTACTGCCAGAGAGGGAGTGTGTGAGATGGTCCATAATGTTCTTGTACTCACGCCCATGAGACAGAACAAACTAGAGGCTGCATGGGAGGGGCCCTGCAATATATTCAATCAGTTGGGTAGAGCAACTAGTGTGTTACTTTTAAAAGGAGGGCATCCTGCTGCCAAAACTGCTAGGTGCAATCTGTCTGGCAATGGTGTTCTCACCGCAAGGGGAAGCTCCTTTTGATACGCATCGGGAGTGGCTCGTAGCCACCCCCTTTTGCGTCTCTTATTGGGGGAGGTGTCACAAATATCTCAGGATTCAGCTGCTAAGGAGTTAACTTTGTGTAGCTGGCACTCAAAACAGTTATTTGTTTTCAAGAAGAATTGTGTTTGTATTTTCTTTGAAGTGCCAGAACCCCCTAAATAGCCACCAAATGTTAGTGTGTATGCATTGGGTCATAAAGTCACTGAAACTCTTAGTCACAGAGATACACAGGATAAAGTTTATGGCTTAAGCTGTCAATAGAATGCCTGATGCAAAACAGGCCCTTCATTACAAAAACTGACCAGGTCACTGGCAGGACATTGGTATATAATCTACATATGTGGGTTAAAAGTGTTATAACCTTAATGGCAGGTAAATATGACAACCTATGGCATATTTGGTATCAAACCGATTCTCTCAATAAACCTAAAAGGTTCTAGACATGTAAATATAGAAATTTCTTACCTAGCAGAAATGATACTGGATTGTATAATTTCAGGCAAGAAATTAGTCTATTGAAGGTTGTAAAGACAGGGGGGTTTCTTAGCCCGCCAAGGAGGGTGTGGTTAAGCAACATGATCTCTGAAAAGTAGGGTTTAAGAATCTTATTTTTTAACAATAAGATTGTCATTCTTACAAGGGGAGCTGCTGTACAGAGTAAGGAGCCATCTTCTTCTGCCATTCCCCTGGCGCAAATCTTGAAGACTAGGAAAGTATTCAATTCTGTTTTTCTCCTTTTTATTTTAAAATACTGTTTGCGTGTGTAATTTTATTTGTAACAACTTTTTATTAATAATGCATTGTGCATAATATTTTTGGCATAATAAATAATTCCTTTATTAAGTTTGGCCTTTGTCTAATAATTGAACCACGTTACTGAAAGAGACTGGAATATTAGAACTGTATAATTTTCGGTTATTTTCTGCTAAATTTTATTTCTAGAGTTAATGTGTAAAGTCTGGGGTTTTCCTTAAGATTTTCCCTTTAATAAATTTTAAGTGGTGGCAGCATTTGAGCTATAGGAATTATAGTTTATTGTGGGTGGCATTAAAAAGGGAGTGTTGGGCATTTCTCTTACGTCTAGTACAGATTAAGGGAGTGCGAATTAACTCTTGCACCCACTAAACTGAATCACAAGCTTGCCTGGTGTGGCTAGATTGTGACCTATAGGTGACAGAAAAGGGGACTGAAAACCCTTTCTGTGCCAAATAAGTGACTGGCGCAGGGTTGGATAACCTTGGTTCGTCACACTGTCTATGGCCCAAAAAACTACGGCCGAAGGCAGAAATATACGAGCGTAACTTCTAGGTTACGCCGTATATGTGATACCAAACCAGCGCAAAATTTGGCGTCGCCGGCTTTTGTGGGCAACGCTGCATATCGGATCGAGGCCCTGACCTTAACATTATCTGAATAAGCTGTTTTTATATTATTAATTCAATACATGATGAAAAAGTTAAGATCAGGCATGTGCTTATCAAATAGACAACAGTCATGGGAGTCATTTTTTTTTTTTAATTGTCAGATTAGAGCGATATATTTATTATAATCTTTTTAAAAAAAAAAAAAAAGATTTAAAAAAAAAAAAAAGATATAGTATTAAAAAATTATTTATTGACAAAATAAATTAAAGATAAAATAAAAAAAATAAAAAAATAGGGTAATTCATCACAGATGAAACTCTGAAAAAGAAAGAAAAAAAATATAAACATTAGTAGTTATTTCATGAACACGTCTTAAAATAGTCAGTAAAACAAATTAAATTTCATCTTGTGTCTATGCTCTAACATGTTTTTTATTTTTCAATAGATATTTAAAAATAAAAAAAACATTCATACATTACATCTATACCTATCCATAATTTTAAATACCATTATATTGTCTCATCAATATTACATTTAAATATCAGCATTTTAAATTCTAAAAAATAATGCATATAACATTTTCAAAAACAATTTATATAGTATGCTGAACATAAATGTAATATTTCATGTCCCTTCTAATAATATACCTCTATATCAACTATAAAATGTATTCCTTTGTTTGATTGGTCAGAATGTGATTCCTCTATAGCACAAAGTAGGGGTAATGTATGAAAAATTAAAATATTCTAATCTAGGACATGTAACTATTCCTAATTCTTAACATTCTTCCTCCTGTGATTCGTAACTAGCATGCATTGTGCAAACCAACCTGTATGCATGGTCTTTGAAAGTCAATTATCTTGAAAATAACAGTTTATCTTCATTAGGTGTCTTATTCATCATTTTCAAATGAGAGGATTGTGAAATACCATCTAAAATTAAAAAAAAACAGTGTCTCCAATAGGATGCATCCACAGCCGCCGAGCCCGCCTGATTCTATTAATCGCTACTTGTGCAGCAGCACCAGCAGCAACGTCTAACAAATCGTCATCCATATTTGCCAAGCTAATCAGCACAAAGCCAAACAGCAGAGCAAACACAACACAAGGAGTAACAAGGTATGCAAAAACACAGAAGCGAATTGATACAATGTCGATCACAAGGGACGCTTTGGCCATGTTGTTTGGGGGATTTATAGTGCAATTAGTCCAATGGTAGTGAGTTCGTAATGATTGCTGATTGTATACACTTGTTTGTATGTGAGCGGCGCAAATTCTTTCAAAGTGGGCGGTTTTTTTAGGTGTTTGCTGAAATGTTGTTTTCCCCAAATGAATCTCAATGTGAAAGTGTAAACACATATAGTGCATCTTCGTAATGTTTGTTCATATGCGTAATAAATACTTATTAAACGCGATCTTATAGTAAAAAGCACACGTCTACACTAACATGAATGAAAGTGCATAGTTGTGTATAATGGTATAGAATGTGATCGATCAATGTTGCTGCAATATTGTTTGTAAACGATAAAGTAACAGCTGACATCTGTAGTATTGTATATATAAGTGATTTGTGAGATGTCAATAATGTACGCATCCCATTAAAATCTCAATAATACTGAAGATCTTCCGGCTGCCATCTCTAGTATTGTATATTAGTGATTTGCGAGATGTCAATATTGTACGCGTCCCATTAAAATCGCAATAATAATGATGATCTTCCGGCTGACATCTCTAGTATTGTATATATAAGTGATTTGTGAGATGTCAATATTGTACGCGTCCCATTAAAATCGCAATAATACTGAAGATCTTCCGGCTGCCATCTCTAGTATTGTATATTAGTGATTTGCGAGATGTCAATATTGTACGCGTCCCTTTAAAATCGCAATAATAATGACGATCTTCCGGCTGACATCTGTAGTATTGTATATATAAGTGATTTGCGAGATGTCAATATTGTACACGTCCCTTTAAAATCGCAATAATAATGACGATCTTACGGCTGACATCTGTAGTATTGTATATATAAGTGATTTGTGAGATGTCAATATTGTACGCGTCCCATTAAAATCGCAATAATACTGAAGATCTTCCAGCTGCCATCTCTAGTATTGTATATAAGTGATTTGCGAGATGTCAATATTGTACGCGTCCCTTTAAAATCGCAATAATACAGAAGATCTTCAGGCTGCCATCTCTAGTATTGTATATATAAGTGATTTGCGAGATGTCAATATTGTACGCGTCCCTTTAAAATCGCAATAATAATGACGATCTTCCGGCTGACATCTCTAGTATTGTATATATAAGTGATTTGCGAGATGTCAATATTGTACGCGTCCCTTTAAAATCGCAATAATACTGAAGATCTTCCGGCTGCCATCTCTAGTATTGTATATTAGTGATTTGCGAGATGTCAATATTGTCCCTTTAAAATCGCAATAATAATGACGATCTTCCGGCTGACATCTGTAGTATTGTATATATAAGTGATTTGCGAGATGTCAATATTGTACGCGTCCCTTTAAAATCGCAATAATAATGACGATCTTACGGCTGACATCTGTAGTATTGTATATATAAGTGATTTGTGAGATGTCAATATTGTACACGTCCCATTAAAATCGCAATAATACTGAAGATCTTCCAGCTGCCATCTCTAGTATTGTATATAAGTGATTTGCGAGATGTCAATATTGTACGCGTCCCTTTAAAATCGCAATAATAATGACGATCTTCCGGCTGACATCTCTAGTATTGTATATATAAGTGATTTGCGAGATGTCAATATTGTACGCGTCCCTTTAAAATCGCAATAATAATGAAGATCTTCCGGCTGACATCTATAATATTGTATATATAATTGATTTTCGAGCTGTCAATATTTTGTATCGCCATAATAATGATGTTCCAAACTCTTGTTTACGTATATGTTGTATTGTAGTATTGAGTGCTAAACTCGGTACAGTCATAAAGCTGTAATGTGTATGGTTGAAGCTTCTAATGACGTCATCATATTATCAACCTGCCTGTGTAGTTATGAAATCCTCATTGTGTTGTTGTATTTTACTACATTGTTATTGTGTGCTGATTAAAATATAAATGTGTGCTTTGTGGTTGCGTGATGCGTGTTATGTACATATATAGGTATATATTGTGATTGTCTCCCACATATGCTGATTTCTATAAAGCAGTATAGCATTGTTGTTTCTTTCCAAAAAGTGACAGCTGTAATCTGTTCTAATGATGTTTTTATTGTACGTAATTCCTAATGGTATATTCTGAGTGATTTGTGATGTTAAAGGGACAGTAAATCCCTATTTTATGTTTCCTGATTCATAGAGAGAATGTAATGTGTTTTTCCCCCGTAATATCAATGCACATGTTTGAGTGAATGCTAAAAGTAATGTATGTGCATCCATTAATGATCATGTGTTAAGCCTATGTAGATATGCTGTTCATGCAAGCATATGAGTTAAATGGTGATTTGTAGTTGATGTAATGTAAATGTATAAAACAATTTGATGTTGTTGTGAATTTCACAGAAGTAAAAGCCATAACTCCATAGGGAAATAGCCATTTAGTGATCTATTTGTCATAGCGGGACTAACGCAGGAAAACATGAGTTAGTTTCACAATTGTAACACTGATATTTAGAGTTTTCTTGTCTACGCTTTTTGCGTGCATTAGGTAAATCTGTCTGTCGCATGCACAAGCACGTCTTCCCCATAGAAGTCAATGGAGGATAAAAATTTGTGTCTAAAAATCCAAGACTGGTTTTGAGCGTAAAGTGAGTGACATCATGGTCTTGTGTGAAAAAGTAGCTAAATCTTGTTTATTTCCTAATAAAAATGTGTGTGTAATGTGGTGTATATTGTTTGTATGTATCGATTAGTGTATGTATGTGATAATATTATTAGTTAGATGTAGCTATATGAGTGTCTGTTACCGTCTGTCAATGTAAGTCAATGGAAAAAGGATATTTGTGGGGGGGGGGTTTCAAACACCTGAGATCTCGTAACTTTGATCCTTTATATTTTGACCTGAAAATATGAAAAATTAAAATTAAATATAGTGTAGTGTTTGTATGAGTGTATGTACTTTGTGTAATATTTGTTTTGTGATTCGTGGATGTTTATTTTCGCGTTAGATGTTAACTACTGGGTCTGGGTTGTAGGTAATGATTTCAGCATTAAACAATTTTTAGTGGCGTTAAGGAAACTCTAAATACCAGCGGGCGGTAAAAAGCAGTGTTAGGAGCCCTTAACGCTGCTTTTTAACCCTAACGCCAAACTCTAAATCTAGGCAATAGTCACTAAAAGAATTTACTTTGTCAGATGATGAGTCTTTTCCCAATTGGTTAAGCTTACTGTAATATTTTGTGAAGGAATCAGTGATATCATTGCATGCATGCTTAGCCTCCTCTTTTTCCCCAGTGATAAAGACCCAGCCCTCAATTAACCTTCTCCATGAAGAGCTTAGCATTAGTTACTAGAGCACATTGATGAGCACACTAAATTATACACAAGTATACCTCAATTTACGACGGGATTACATTCCAACGGATCCATCGTAAATCAATTTGGTCATAAGTCGAAATTGCATATAAAATGATGAATAACTGCAAATTAGTGTTAATGTACTTACCATTACCATGTTCTGTGGTGTGTTATTTTTATTTTTATTTTTCTATATTTTTATTGAAGTTCAAAGCAAGGCATGCATACTGTATATGTCAGCAAAAACTATATGGAACAGTTGTTATAAAACATACAAATAAAGTTGGCTGGACAAGACAAACAGTACATGTTAATATACCATTAACAAGAATATGCATTTACATAGGTACATGCCATGGAAACTAAATACCCTCCAAAGACCATATGAGGCCACTTGTGGACCTCGTATCTACAGAAAATGAGTAAGCTATAGAGGATAGTCTTACGCTGAAGGGGGCCACTCTTGGATCCCAAATGATGAACCATATTTTACGATATAGAAAACATTTTTATGAGTAGACAATATGGTCCCAAACTAACAAGAAAAATATGTATGAATAGACATTTCTAAGGACCTCTAACTATTTAAAACATAACTTGAAGTTTTCACGTATAAATATAGCAGTCAACAAGCATGTGATGCATAATGAAGCTCTCAAAACTAACTATATCATCAAGGATTAGGCTTATAGGGCCATTCTTAGACCCTCAACACATACAGTATATGGATATACTGTATATACCCATAGACTATATGAAGCTATTATCATATATATAAGGAACATAAAACCATAGAAGCCTAAAGGTTAAATCGCAGCAGTGAAGCCAAGGAAAAGTATTGATAATGATTGCCAAGTGGGGGTATCTAATCTTTAGTCATAATAAATGTATAGGAGCAGAGTTCAGCCCCTCTAGGGCAGTTTTAACTAGGGAAATCCCAGATCAATAATTATTGAACAGTGACTAGGGCAATTGCTGTGCATTGTGAGCTCTCTATAAATCTTAGAGGTGACCAATATAGTTTAATAATCCTAGATATCGAAACAGGTATTACCTTTATTATTAATAATAATCCAACTTGCAGTAGGTAGGGAGTAAATTATAAATGACTCTGTGACTTAGAGTGTGGAGTGTAATATGGGATATTCATTCCTCAAGAGAGGAGGGATCTTTAAGGTAGCAAATTAACTAATCTAATATTGTTTTTATTCCCTGTGTGTGGTACATCTGGGGTTTAACCAATAGCTACCAATCCCAAGAGTGTCAATGAGCTGAGTGTGTTATATGGTGTGGGCATAAACTTACTTATATATCAGAACTTTTCTAGATTTTCTAACTGGAACATGTTAACTCCTTTAACAACTCTTAATAATTATGCTATCTCGGCCGCAAGCAGCATATCATCACTGGTCTAAGGAGCTAAGGGAATTGAGACATTTGTGGACTAAAGTACAGATATCTTGCCCTGATTGAAAAATAATTAAATGCAATACACTGCATAGCTTAATATATCTTGCTACCTCTCAATATGGACCTCTAAACAAAAGTCAAAGTTGTACTAAGAATTCTTCAAGAGTAGTACTTAAACATGGGAATAGTATTGACAATGTATACAAGTTACCTTCAGGGTATGGAAGGCCCAAAATAAACATTTAGTAGTAGTCTCCCGGATATATATATATTTGCATAAGTACATCATGTCCGGACAGGTTTAAAATATAAGAAAAATAAAAAAAGAGTATGACCCTATGAGAGATCTGCTCCAATAGGTATAGCTCTGCTATCTGGTAGGAAATGGTGTAGTGTCCACTTCAATGGGAGTCCCACAAAGATCACTAAGCTGTCCATTTCCTAAAGTGTCTCCATCCTATCCCGGCTTTTTTTTTGTAGGTGTCTGTAAATCGAGTTGTTACCCCTGCTCATGTATCGGCTTAATCCATATGGACTTCGCTCAGCAGAGTCTCAGCATTCCTCCACCTCCACAGCACTCTCAGTCAGGCTGGAGCCGCAGCTCCCGGGATGGCATCAGCTTAACGATGAGGCCTCTAGCAGTAGATCCATTCTTCTCTGTCAGCGGCAGCCGCTCACTTTTCTCGCAAATACACTTCCGCTGGGGTGTCCAGATGGGTCACCACAGGTCCATTACACTGAGACCAAACTTTGCGGATGTTTGCTTCAGGAGAAGCTGATTGTGCAGTAAGTAGGGAGGTAGATGTCGGTTCCAGAGGCCACTGTACCAAAGTTGCAGGAGTAGGTAGGCAAATAGCTCTCACCTCTGGTTGTTTCTTAGCACTTAAGATCGCTCCCTCCATAAGTCCAAGTCCTGTGTGCTCGACGCAGGCTTGATCTGGGATTTGGCATAAGTGTCTCTGCATCACAGTGCGATAATCTCCCGCCATTGCTGAGTATGCTCTCTTTAAGTTTAGAGAAGTGTGTGCATATTAAAGAATCTAGTGCCTCCAAGAGGGTTAAATGTAGATGCTCCATTATATAGCTTTATTTCAATATTTTCTTGAGCATTGAAGCTGGTTAGCCTGAGCTATCAAGAAAATAGGGGGGGGGGTAGAAGAAGGTTCAGGCCGTTACTAGCCCTCTGCTGAGTACCTTCTCTATTCAGGTCTGCCAGGCCGAATTCTCACATAAAAGTTTTACCAGCTTGTTCCCCATGTATAATTCATCACATAGCTCTTAAGGAGACTATAGGGTGTTAGGTTTATGAGAGATAAACAGCAGATTTATTCATTCCATTGTTCAGCCATAGTTAGAAAGCAGCCATCTTGGTCGCTGTTTGGACACGCCCCCCATTCTGTGGTGGTTTTAATAAAGGCTGCTCTGTACATACTACTGTACAGCACTCTACATTATTGCACATTTACTGTAGAGCAGAATATACTGTATTTGCTTAAAACTAAACACACACAAAAATAAATACCCAAACAGGACTACTGTAATAACTTTTTATTTTGGAACACAGTACAGTAAATACTGTAATCACTTATTATTTTTGAATACTGTACAGTATATTAACTACATGTACTATAATAACTTTTTATTTTGAACACAGTACATTGTACACTGTTATCACTTTTTTTGTAAAATACATTGCCTGTACAATTACAGATGTAATAACTTATTTTATTTTGTGTACAGTAACAACTGTAATAACTTTACTTTTGAATACAGTACTGTACACTGTAATATTTTTGTGAATACGGTTCTTTACAGTACACTAACTACTGCAATAACTTTTTATTTGTAAAATGTACACTGCAGTGTATCACTCAGTGTCAGAGGAAAGTGAAAGACTATTTGGCCAGTTGCACCACCACTAGTAGAAGAATGTGGCTCTTCTGAGGAAGGAGGTGTTGGTTGTTTTAGGGAAATGTCCAGTTTTGTTTGGTCAGTGTTTTTCTATTTCTCCTAATAAATCTGTTTGTAGCAGGCAAATGAATGATGAATAGTTCCTTCTACAGTGACAAAACATTCCAAATTGGGATCCATTTCCTCTAACAACTTTGACAAGCCTTTCAGAGTGAACCTTTTTCTGTGCACCTTCTTAAGGTTCTTTTTGTCTTTCCTCTTCTTCAACACGTTGCTCTTTTAGTTCTTCTTCTTCATTTATTAGTTCTCCTGGAACAATTTCTATCAGATACTTAACATCACCTTATTTCACTTCAACTTGAAACTGTTGGC
The DNA here is from genome assembly GCF_027579735.1 of Bombina bombina. NCBI lineage: Eukaryota > Metazoa > Chordata > Amphibia > Anura > Bombinatoridae > Bombina > Bombina bombina. The sequence goes on from NC_069503.1 coordinate 918,148,346, forward strand.
TAACTGTACAATGTTTTGGTTAATTTTCCCAACTTCTTCATCTCTTGCAAACACTTTGAAATTGTTCACATACCGTTTTAGTGTATTTTTCCAGGTGCCATTCATACACTGTTCAGTCACTTCATCCCAAGAAGCAGCTATGTTTTTTTGGGGGGGTTATATGTGACATGACAGTCAATATTTCAAAAGGTATTACAGAAATGAAAAACAATCTTAGTTACATTGGTAAGTTACATTAGTTTTAAAAAAAAAAAAATCTTGGTCATATCTGTTACATCACAGAAAAATATGAACAAACAAATATAAAGCAACAACCTCACAGTTTTATATTTTTTCAAAATGGTAGTAGCTTCTCCTCAATTCTTAGAAGTCTATCATTGATTCTCAGTAAGCTAGAATGGTATTGTGCAAGTATTGGAACCCAATAGAGTTATAGGAAAATTAAGTTTGAAACATCAGAATTTGTGTGAGAAGATGAGGATAGAATGAAGGGGATTATAATAATTGGCTATCTTATATGGTGCTTCCCTATCCGAGCTCTCCTTCCATTACCTGTCTTTCTCTTTTGCCATCTCACTTTTTTCCATTATTTATATATCGTTTCTGTGGGAGAGAATTATAAATTAAGGTTAGATCCAGGCTACTTATGGGGGAGGGCTATTAGGGAGGAAAGGGAACACTGGAGGGAAGGAAGGGGGACAACAAACAAAACAAAAAAGAAAGAAACCCCAAAAGAGAGGTGAGTCTTCAGAATCAAAGTAATATTTTTTTGTCCCTGATATGAGTGTGTCATATGAGTTGAGAGTAACCGAATGCATGTCACTGATTTTATATCCAGTCTGTCCAAATTTCCCAATAACAATCCATACGATCCTGTGTACTATAGATATATTTTTCCATGTTAGCCAAGAAGTTTATGACATCGCAAACATCAGACAAAGATGGGAATTCTCTTTGCTTCCAGGCCCTGGCCATTCAGAGCATGGTCGTGGAGATAACATAAATTAACAATTTTTTGTTGGGGTCTAGAAATCGGTCGTCAAAGATATGGAAGATAATAATTTGGGGAGTCAATGTTATATCTATATCTATGGAGTTCAACAATAGTTCAACATCTTTCCACAGGTGTGTCAATTTTGGACACGTCCACCAAATGTGTGACTCACAGCTATTATGGGCACATTGTTGCCAACATAATAGAGAGGTTGTATTAAACAGCTTGGCTAATCTAGATGGGAACTCTGTACCATCTCAACATAGACTTCAAATATTGTTACACAATATATTTTTTTTTTGTGAGAATTGCTGCTTTACTAATGTCAAGTTCTGTAATCGTTAAGTCTAGTTCTCTGCACCAGGCTTTAGTTTGCCAAGGGAGACCTTGGGAATGATTATTTAGTAGAGCCTCATAATGAAATGTAAGTGGCTTTTTCAAGCCTGGACCCCCTCTCCATCTATCCTCCCATCTGGAATGTTTTCTAATACTTTGTCTGGGAAAATCCCATGATTTCATCAAACTCAATATCCAAAAGCATTCAAATCTAAGCCACAACAGTGTGTCAGTAATTAAAGCAGTGATCTATCCTATAGGTCCTCAGCTAATGTTATATTTTGATCTGTCCAATATTCTATGTGTATGTTAGGGAGTCCAGGGCGGGCCGTGGACTCACCGTGTCAAGAAAGAAACAAATTCATCAAGTAAGCATTAATTTCATTTTCTTTCTATTGACAAAGTGAGTCCACGGATCATCACAATTACTATTGGGAATCAATAGCCAAGCTAGAGGACACGGATGAAAAGGGAGGGACAAGACAGTTAGCCTAAACAGAAGGCACCACTGCTTAAAGAACCTTTCTTCCAAAAACAGCATCAGCTGAAGCAAAAGTATCAAATTTGTAAAATTTAGAAAAAGTATGTAAAGATGACCAAGTGGTAGCCTTGCAAATCTGATCTATAGAAGCACCATTTTTGAAAGCCCAGGTAGAAGAAACAGCGCTTGTGGAGTGAGCCGTGATTTTCTCAGGAGGTTGCTGACCAGCAGTCTCATATGCCAAGCGAATAATACTCCTCAACCAACAAGAAAGCGAAGTAGCCGTAGTTTTCAGACCCTTATGCTTCCCAGAAGAGATAACAAAGAAGAAGACTGGAGAAAATCCTTAGCCTGTAAATATTTCAAAGCACGAACTACATCAAGGTTGTGCAATAAACATTCCTTAGGAGAAGAAGGATTAGGACACAAAGAAGGAACAACAATTTCTTGATTAATATTCTTATCTGAAACAACCTTAGGAAGAAAACCTAAAGCAGTACGTAATACTACCTTATCAGAATGAAAAATAAGAAAACAATTTATGTAAGAACTTACCTGATAAATTAATTTCTTTCATATTGGCATGAGTTCATGAGCTAGTGACGTATGGGATATACAATCCTACCAGGAGGGGCAAAGTTTCCCAAACCTCAAAATGCCTATAAATACACCCCTCACCACACCCAAAATTCAGTTTAACGAATAGCCAAGAAGTGGGGTGATAAAGAAAGGAGTAAAAAGCATCAACAAAGGAATTTGGAAATAATTGTGCTTTATAAAAAAAAAATCATAACCACCATAAAAAGGGTGGGCCTCATGGACTCTTGCCAATATGAAAGAAATTAATTTATCAGAGTCCATGAGCTAGTGACGTATGGGATAGCAATACCCAAGATGTGGAACTCCACGCAAGAGTCACTAGAGAGAGAGGGATAAAAAAATAAAAACAGCCATTGCCGCTGGAAAAAAAAATCCACAACCCAAATCATAAGTTTAGACTCATAAATGAAAAGAAAAAAACTTAAAACATAAGCAGAAGAATCAAACTGGAACAGCTGCCTGAAGAACTTTTCTACCACAAACTGCTTCCGAAGAAGCAAATACATCAAAATGGTAGAATTTAGTAAAAGTATGCAAAGAAGACCAAGTTGCTGCTTTGCAAATCTGATCAACTGAAGCTTCATTCTTAAAAGCCCAAGAAGTGGAAACTGATCTAGTAGAATGAGCTGTAATTCTCTGAGGCGGGGTCTTACCCAACTCCAAATAAGCTTGATGAATCAAAAGCTTTAACCATGATGACAAAGAAATGGCAGAAGCCTTCTGACCTTTCCTGGAACCAGAAAAGATAACAAATAGACTAGAAATCTTCCTGATATCTTTAGTAGCTTCAACATAATATTTCAGAGCTCTCACCACATCCAAAGAATGTAAAGATCTCTCCAAAGAATTCTTAGGATTAGGACACAAAGAAGGGACAACAATTTCTCTATTAATGTTGTTAGGTAAGAATTTAAATGAAGTTCGCAAAACTGCCTTATCCTGATGAAAAATTAGAAAAGGAGATTCACAAGAGAGAGTGGATAATTCACAATCTCTTCTAGCAGAAGAGATGGCCAAAAGGAACAACACTTTCCAAGAAAGTAGTTTAATGTCCAAAGAATGCATAGGCTCAAATGGAAGAGCCTGTAAAGCCTTCAAAACCAAATTAAGACTCTAAGGAGGAGAGATCGATTTAATGACAAGCTTGATACGAACCAAAGCCTGTACAAAACAGTGAATATCAGGAAGTTTAGCAATTTTTCTGTGGAATAAAACAGAAAGAGCAGAGATTTGTCCTTTCAAGGAACTTGCAGACAAACCTTTATCCAAACCATCCTGAAGAAACTGTAAAATTCTAAGAATCCTAAAAGGATGCAAAGAAAATTTACGAGAAGAACACCATGAAATGTAAGTCTTCAAAACTCGATAATAAATCTTTTTAGAAACAGATTTACGAGCCTGTAACATAGTATTAATCACTGAGTCAGAGAAACCTCTATGACTAAGCACTAAGCGTTCAATTTCCATACCTTCAAATTTAATGATTTGAGATCCTGATGGAAAAACGAGCCTTGAGATAGAAGGACTGGCCTTAAGGGAAGTGGCCAAGGTTGGCAACTGGACATCCAAACAAGATCCGCATTCCAAAATCTGTGAGGCCATGCTGGAGCCACCAGCAGCACAAACGATTGATCCATGATGATTTTCGAGATCACTCTTGGAAGAAGAACTAGAGGCGGGAAAATATAAGCAGGTTCATAACACCAAGGAAGTGTCAATGCATCCACTGCTCCTGCCTGAGGATCCCTGGACCTGGACAGGTACCTGGGAAGTTTCTGGTTTAGATGAGATGCCATCAGATCTATTTCTGGAAGCCCCCACATCTGAACAATTTAAGAAAACACATCTGGGTGGAGAGACCATTCTCCCGGATGTAAAGTCTAACGACTGAGATAATCCGCTTCCCAATTGTCTATACCTGGGATATGAACAGCAGAAATTAGACAAGAGCTGGATTCCACCCAAACAAGTATCCGGGATACTTCTTTCATAGCTTGAGGACTGTGAGTCCCACCCTGATGATTGACATATGCCACAGTTGTGACATTGTCTGAAAACAAATGAACGGTTCTCTCTTCAACAGAGGACAAAACTGAAGAGCCCTGAGAATCGCACGTTTCCAAAATATTGATTGGTAATCTCGCCTCTTGAGATTTCCAAACTCCTTGTGCTGTCAGAGATCCCCAAACAGCTCCCCAACCTGAAAGACTCGCATCTGTTGTGATCACAGTCCAGGTTGGATGAACGAAAGAGGCCCCTAGAATTATGCAATGGTGATCTAACCAACAAGTTAGAGAAAGTCGAACATTGTGTAAGGTAGCTGCAATTTGGAAGTTGATGTGAGCTTTATTCTGAAAAGAGCTGTAAGGTTTGTTGGATCACAACTGCAGAATTAACCTTTCAGAAAGAATGAGAGAAAAAGATATATGGTATGTATCTTCTGATTAGTTGGTTACAGGAGAGAGTGTATACACAGTTGATTATTTTAAGTGTCCTTTTTTATATGAGAGAGTATATGCATGCAACTCAGTTTAACGTTATTTAGCAGATGTATATTTGAGTTGTAGTAATAAGCATCCTTCATATACATTAACCGGACAGCAGTACTTGTGCAGGAATAACTTATAAGTGCTGTACCTTGAGCTGCAATGGAGTTTGAGACGGAGTACACAGCGGAGCGTTCGTGACGTCACAACTAGGGTGTGTGAGCCTCAGCCAATGATGTCCATGGAATTGCTGACAGGCTAGGTAGAGGTGAGAGCTCACAATGCTCTCTAACACGCTGATGTAGAAACCGGATCAATTAGCGAAGGTAAGTGGTTCTCTGGTAGTGTTTGTAAAAGAAAGTCCAGCAATATAACACACCAGGTCGGCTGTAGATTGTGAAATTGTCCCAAACATTAAATGATCACTTGATAGGAAGTCTTGAATTGCTGGTTGTTGTTTGTCCTCAAAATTACTATGTAAGGCTTGAAAGCTCCGGTAGTAAACACTAATATCCAGAAATAAACAATGGTAGTTAAAATGAATAACAGTTAATGAACTGTAGAGCCAAGCTTGAAGTTATGGAGGCTTCAGTTAGAGCATGTTTAGCTACTCAAACATAGAACTATTGGCAATGAGCCATGAGCATGATGGGAATTTATAGACTTCCCTTAAAGAGACAGGAACATTCAGATTAAACACATGACAGATCCCCCCATCAAAGGGGCTGCACTGCAGCCATAGGAGCAGGTTTATCAGGATGAGACTGGTGAAATTGCAAAAGCAACCTCGTTGCATTAAGATGAGATGAAGGTTCCCAAGAATCATCCTCAGGGAGGAAACCTTTCCAGCGTACCAAATACTGCAGGGTACCCTTGTGCCAACTGGAATCTAAGATGGACTTAATTTCAAAGATTTCCTACTCGTCATGAATTTGTGCTGGAATCACAGCAGAATGCTGTTGTCTGGTTGGAAAATATGGTTTAAGAAGTGAGACATGAAAAGTCGAATGAATGCGATAAGATGATGGGAGATCCAATTTCACAGCATTTTCATTGATAAGCTGTGTTATCAAAAAAGGTCCTATGAACAATTGAGAGAACTTTTTGCTAGGTGTTTTAAGTTTCAGGTGTTTGGTTGATAACCACACTATCACCTACTTTATAATTAGGTGATTTCCTTCTCTTGTTGTCATAATAATGTTTTTGATGATCTTGTGCTGCCTTAATATTGTCTTGTAGTTGAGAAAAAGTATCCGCAAGTGTATTAATAGTATCATCAACATGAGGTGAGGAGGAAGGAGAGTGAGTATACAAGTGGAAAATTGGATGAAAACCATAATTAGCGAAGAATGGAGAACATTTGGTGGAAGAGTTCATTAGATTATTGTAGGCAAATTCTGCTGTATACAAATTATCAGACCAATGATCTTGATGGAATGAACAGTAACAACGGATATACTGTTCTAACCACTGGTTGACCCTCTCCGTCTGGCCATTAGTTCTGCGGATGGTAAGCGGTGCTGCATCGATGATCGATCTTAAGAATGGCACAAAGCTCTTTCCAGAATCTTGAGGTAAACTGGGTGCCACGATCTGTGATAATGTTAGGAATGCCATGTAATCTTACAACTTCCTTCATAAAGAGATATGCAGTCTGTGAAGCTGTAGGAAGTTTCTTGTAGGGAACAAAATGGGCCATTTTTGTAAGAAGGTCAACCACAACTAGATGATCGAGGTAGAGCCACAATAAAATCCATCCCGACAGTAGTCCATGGACGATTAGGTATAGGAAGTGGTTACAACAAACCATAAGGACGAAATTTCTGTGGCTTTAAGGTGGCACAAACCTGACAAGAGTTAACAAAGTCCTTTACATATGTGACCAAATTAGGTCAACAATAATATCTGCCAATCAAATCAGTAGTTCTAGTTATACCTGGGTGTCCTGCTAGAGGGGAATCGTGATGAGTAGTAGTCAAGCTCTCCCTGATGTCAGGTGGAATATAGATCTTATCATTGTGATAATACAACCCATCTTTGCCCAACCGGAGGACGTCTTTTGGTATGGAATTATCCTGTTGTTGTGAAGAGCGAATTTGTTCATGAGAAATATGGGTAACACCAAGGAAATGTTTCAGAGGTAGTATTGTTTGTAATGGAATGTCAACAGGTGGAGGTGTTAGAGTTCTTGAATGAGCATCTGCTTTCCCATTCTTCGAGCCTGGACGGTAGGTTATATGGAAGTTAAATCTAGTAAAATATAAGCTCCATCTGAGTTGTCGAGCAGAAAGAGTTTTACTTGTTTGTAAATATTCTAGATTCCGGTGATCTGTATAAATGGTTATGGGGATAGTTGTACCTTCTAGTAGATGGCACCAGTGCTCCAAAGATTTCCTAATGACGAGGAGTTCCTTTTCTCCTATGGAGTAATTCCTTTCAGGTGCTGACATTAGCTTTGAAAAGAAAGCCACTGGATGAATGGGATCTGAGAATGAGACCTGTTGAGAGAGTATGGCTCCGATAGCGTAATTTGAAGCGTCAACCTCTAAAATATAAGGCAAATCAGGGTTAGGAAAATGCAAAATGGGTGCAGAAGAAAATGATCTCTTAAGTAAATTGAATGCTGATTGGGCATCTTCATTCCATACAAAGGATGATTGATTACCTGTGAGAGATGTAAGAGGTTTAACAAATTGCGAAAAACCCTTAATAAATTTTCGGTAAAAATTGGAGAAACCGAGAAACTTTTGAACTTCTTTCTTAGAAGTAGGAATCGGCCAATTTAGGATGGCATCAACCTTGTTGTCTTCCATTCTAAGACCGTTGGGAGTGATTTGATAACCTAAGAAGGAGAGTTCTGTTACATGGAAAAGATATTTCTCTGGTTTGGCGAATAACTGATGAGTACGAAGCCTATCTAGAACGCAACGTACATGCTTCAGGTGTTCCTGCATGTCCTTTGAGTAGATGAGGATGTCGTCTAAATAAACCACCAGGCACACGTCCAACAAGTCCCTGAAGATGTCATTTATGAACCGTTGGAACGTGGCTGGGGCATTGCAAAGGCCGAAAGGCATCACAAGATACTGAAAAAGTCCATAACATGTCCTGAAAGCTGTTAACCACTTGTCTCCTTTACGAATGCGCACAAAGTTATAAGCACCTCTTAGATCTAGCTTTGTATAAATCTTCGCTTCACTAAGCCTCTCTACCATCTCTGGGATCAGAGGAAGAGGATACCTATTCTTAATGGTCCTTTTGTTAAGTTGATGGTAGTCTATAATTGGACGTAGGGAATTGTCTTTATTTTTTACGAAAAATATGCCAGCTTCAGCAGGTGAAGTGGACTGTCTGATGAAACCTTTCTTTAGGTTTTCGCCCACGTAAATCTTCAGGTGTTCCAGTTCAGGTTGCGAAAGTGGGTATATGTGCCCAAATGGAATTGAAGATCCTGGTAATAGTTCTATGGGGCAGTCATAGATGCACTTCCTTCTTATCAAATACATCAATATAATCCCTGTAGACCTCTGGTATGTTAAGAGTTGGTACAGCTTCACTATGGAGAGATGTTTGAAAATGAATGCAGTTTTCCTTGCAAAACTGAGAATCAAACTCAACTAGTAACTCTTTCCAATCAATAGTAGGTTGATATTTCTGTAACCAAGCCAAACCCAGAACCAGAGGAAAAAGAGGAGACGGGTGAACATCAAATGTAATCAATTCTGAATGTCCTGTAGAAGAAATCATTGTTATAGGAATAGTTTTGTGTGTAATAAGAGTAACAACAGAGCCATCAATAACACGAATGGAGACTGGTGTATTTTTCTTTTGCAGGGGTATTTTATTAATTTTAGTCAGATCAACAGCTATGAAGTTGGATTGTGCTCCGGATCAATGATGGCATTAGTTGACACCTCCTGATGACCCCACTGCAAAGAGATAAAGTACAGTAAGCTGAATCAATGATGCGATTTGAGAAACAATTTTTAAGGGGAAAAAACTTACTAGGTTTTTGACGTTGAAGAACTGTACATTCTCTGACGGAGTGGTTAGGAGATGCACAATACATACATAAATTCATCCTCCTTCTACGCAACCTTTCTTCTGGTAGCAGAGGGCCTTTAACAAAGCCGATCTCCATGGGAACAGGTGATTCCTTGGAATTAGATGAGGAAGAATGAGAAGTGTAGGAACGATGTGGTGCATCTGAATGCTGGCGTTCTGCACGCCTCTCCCTTAGGCGCCTATCAATCTTGATGGAAAGCTCTATCAGTGCCTGTAAAGATCTTGGAGTATCTGCACGGGCTAATTCGTCCTTCAGTGCATCACTAAGACCAATTCGGTATTGATTTCGGAGTGCCACATCACTCCATTCCGTATCCTTTGAATAAAGTTTGAATTCTGTGAGGTATTCTTCTACTGGCCTACAGCCTTGTTTAAGGGAACGCATTAAATTCTCTGAAGTAATTTGCTTCTGTGTATCTTCATAAATCAGTTAAAGATCCTAGGACTGGATCATCATTTTCGAAAAACATCTGCCCAACTGCGGGGTTCACCTCTCAAAAAGGAAATAACTGTCATAACTTTAATTCTTTCATTAAAGTATGTCTTTGGCCTCATCTGAAAAAGTAAATAACAGGAGTTCCTGAATTGTCTGTACATGGAGCGGTCTCCGGAAAACTTCTCTGGCATAGAGACCTGAGGCTCAGGGGTATTATCCTTGATGATATTACGAAAAGTCTCATTTTGTAATTGTACATCCCTTAAGCCCTGTGTTAATTGATCTACCCATTGGCTTAAATTATAGACAATTGTGGGTAAGTCTGCTGGATCCATTATTATAATTTTAGGCCAATAGTTATGTAAGGTAGCTGCAATTTGGAAGTTGCTGTGAGCTTTATTCTGAAAAGAGCTGTAAGGTTTGTTGGATCACAACTGCAGAATTAACCTTTCAGAAAGAATGAGAGAAAAATATATATGGTATTTATCGCCTGATTAGTTGGTTACAGGAGAGAGTGTATACACAGTTGATTATTTTAAGTGTCCTTTTTTATATGAGAGAGTATATGCATGCAACTCAGTTAATAACGTTATTTTACAATTGTGGGTAAGTCTGCTGGATCCATTATTATAATTTTAGGCCAATAGTTATGTAAGGTAGCTGCAATTTGGAAGTTGCTGTGAGCTTTATTCTGAAAAGAGCTGTAAGGTTTGTTGGATCACAACTGCAGAATTAACCTTTCAGAAAGAATGAGAGAAAAAGATATATGGTATTTATCTCCTGATTAGTTGGTTACAGGAGAGAGTGTATACACAGTTGATTATTTTAAATGTCCTTTTTTATATGAGAGAGTATATGCATGCAATTCAGTTAATAACGTTATTTAGCAGATGTATATTTGAGTTGTAGTAATAAGCATCCTTCATATACATTAACCGGACAGCAGTACTTGTGCAGGAATAACTTATAAGTGCTGTACCTTGAGCTGCAATGGAGTTTGAGACGGAGTACACAGCGGAGCATTTGTGACGTCACAGCTAGAGTGTGTGAGCCTCAGCCAATGATGTCCATGGAATTGCTGACAGGCTAGGTAGAGGGGAGAGCTCACAATGCTCTCTAACACGCTGATGTAGGAACCGGATCAATTAGCGATGGTAAGTGGTTCTCTGGTAGTGTTTGTAAAAGAAAGTCCAGCAATATAACACACCAGGTCGGCTGTAGATAGTGAAATTGTCCCAAACATTAAATGATCACTTGATAGGAAGTCTTGAATTGCTGGTTGTTGTTTGTCCTCAAAATTACTATGTAAGGCTTGAAAGCTCCGGTAGTAAACACTAATATCCAGCAATAAACAATGGTAGTTAAAATGAATAACAGTTAATGAACTGTAGAGCCAAGCTTGAAGTTATGGAGGCTTCAGTTAGAGCAAGTTTAGCTACTCAAACTTAGAACTATTGGCAATGAGCCATGAGCATGATGGGAATTTATAGACTTCCCTTAAAGAGACAGGAACATTCAGATTAAACACATGACACATTGGGATTTAAAATTATCAACTGTGATATCCTTGTATAATCCCTGCACCATTGGTTCAGCATACAAAGCTGGAGAGGTCTCATATGAAAACGATCAAAGGGGATTGCGTCCGATGCTGCAGTCATAAGACCTAAAACTTCCATGCACATAGCTACTGAAGGGAATGACTGAGACTGAAGGTTCCGACAGGCTGCAACCAATTTTAAACATCTCTTGTCTGTTAGAGACAAAGTCATGGACACTGAATCTATCTGGAAACCTAAAAAAAGGTTACCTGTGTCTGAGGAATCAAATACATTTTTGGTAAATTGATCCTCCAACCATGTCTTTGAAGAAACAACACTAGTTGATTTGTGTGAGATTCTGCAGAACGTAAAGACTGAGCAAGTACCAAGATATCGTCCAAATAAGGAAACGCCGCAATATCCCGCTCTCCGATTAAAGAGAACCTTTGAAAAGATTCTTGGAGCTGTCGCTAGGCCAAAAGGAAGAGCAACAAATTGGTAATGCTTGTCTAGAAAAGAGAATCTCAGGAACTGATAGTGATCAGGATGAATCGGAATATGAAGATATGCATCCTGTAAGTCTATTATGGACATATAATGCCCTTGCTGAACAAAAGGCAGAATAGTCCTTATAGTCACCATTTTGAAAATTGGTACTCTTACATATCGATTCAAAATCTTTAGATCCAGAACTGGTCTGAATGAATTTTCTTTCTTTGGGACAATGAATAGATTTGAATAAAACCCCAGACCCTGTTCCTGAAACGGAACTGGCATGATTACCCCCAATAACTCCAGGTCTGAAACAAACTTCAGGAAAGCCTGAGCCTTTACTGGGTTCACTGGAATGCGTGAGAGAAAAAATCTTCTCACAGGTGGTATTACTCGGAATCTAATGATTTTGGACTGAATTGATCCAAACATCTTTCAAAATTTTTAATCTGTTCCCTACCAGCTGAGCTGGAATGAGGGCTGCACCCTCATGCCGACTTAAGGGTTAGCTTTGATCTCTTAAATGGCTTGGATTTATTCCAATTTGAGGAAGGCTTCCAATTGGAAACAGATTCCTTTGGGGCAGGATTAGATTTCTGTTCATTATGTCGAAAGGAACGAAAACGGTTAGCAGCTTTAGATTTCCCCTTAGGTTTTTTATCCTGAGGCAAAAAGACTCCCTTCCCCCCAGTGACAGTTGAAATGATTAAATCCATCTGAGAACCAAATAATTTTTTACCTTGGAAAGAAAGAGTTAGCAATCTGGACTTAGAAGTCATATCAGCATTCCAAGATTTAAGCCATAAAGCTCTTCTAGCTAAAATGGCTAAAGACATATATCTAACATCAATTTTGATATCAACAAAAATGGCATCACAAATGAAATTATTAGCATGTTGAATTAATTTAACAATGCTAGACAAATCATGATCCGATTCTTGTTGCACTAAAGTTTACAACCAAAAAGTTGAAGCAGCTGCAACATCAGCCAAAGAAATTGCAGGCCTAAGAAGATGACCTGAATATAAATAAGCCTTTCTTAGATAAGATTCAAGTTTCCTATCTAAAGGATTTTTAAAAGAATTACTATCTTCCGTAGGAATAGTAGTACGTTTAGCAAGAGTAGAGATAGCCTATCAACTTTGGGGATCTTTTCCCAAAACTCGAATCTAATAGTTGGCAAAAGATACAATTTTTTAAACTTTGAAGAAGGAATAAAAGAAGTACCAGGCCTATTCCATTCCTTAGAAATCATATCTGAAATGGCATCAGGAACTGGAAAAACCTCTGGAATAACCACAGGAGGTATATAAACAGAATTTAAACGTTTACTAGTTTTAATATCAAGAGGACTAGTTTCCTCCATATCTAATGTAATCAACACTTCTTTTAATAAAGAATGAATATACTCCATTTTAAATAAATAAGAGGATTTGTCAGTGTCAATATCTGAGGCAGGATCTTCTGAATCAGAAAGATCCTCATCAGAGAAAGATAAATCAGTATGTTGCCAGTAATTTGAAATTTCATGAACTTTATGAGAAGTTTTAAAAGACCTATTACGTATATTAGAAGGTCGGAATGGCAGACAAAACCTTCTGAATAGAATCAGAAATAAATTATATTAAATTTACAGGTATATCTTGTGCATTAGATGTTGAAGGAACAGAAACAGGTAATGAACTACTACTGATGGAAACATTTTCTGCATGTAAAAGTTTATCATGACAACTATTACAAACCACAGCTGGAGGTATAATCTCCACAAGTTTACAACAAATGCACTTAGCTTTGGTAGAACCGTTATCAGGCAGCAGGGATCCAGCAGTAAATTCTGAGACAGGATCAGATTGAGACATCTTGCAAATGTAAGAGAAAAAAAACAACATATAAAGCAAAATTATCAATTTCCTTATATAACAGTTTCAGGAATGGGAAAAAATGCAAACAGCATAGCCCTCTGACATAGAAAAAGGCCAGAGGCAAAAGGAATGGGGTTTTAAAAAATTAAAATATTTTTTGGCGCCAAAAACGTCCGGAAACGAAACACTCGCCTCATAGCTGACGCAACCTTGTGAAGGATTCGGCGTCAACGAAGATGCCGGAAATGACGAATTTGCGCCAACGAACGTAACTTCGCGCCAAAAAAAATCCTGCTCCAAAAATGATGCAATAAATTTTGGCATTTTACTCCCCTTGCAAGCCTAATTCTGCCCGCAAATTTAAAAGACAGTCAATTTGAAAAAGAGACTATACCCCAGGTAAGAAATAATTTTTCATAAAAAAAAGCATTTCCCAGATATGAAACTGACAGTCTGCAAAAAAGGAAATAAACTGAAAACCTGAATCATGGCAAATATAAGTACAATACATATATTTAGAACTTTATATAAATACATAAAGTGCCAAACCATAGCTCAGAGTATCTTAAGTAATAAAAAAACATACTTACCAAAAGACACCCATCCACATATAGCAGATAGCCAAACCAGTACTGAAACAGTTATCAGTAGAGGTAATGAAATATGAGAGTATATCGTCGATCTGAAAAGGGAGGTAGGAGATGAATCTCTACGACCGATAACTGAGAACCTATTAAATAGATCCCCGTGAGGAAAACCATTGCATTCAATAGGCGATACTCCCTTCACATCCCTCTGACATTCACTGTACTCTGAGAGGAATTGGGCTTCAAAAAAATGCTGAGAAGCGCATATCAATGTAGAAATCTTAGCACAAACTTACTTCACCACCTCCATAGGAGGCAAAGTTTGTAAAACTGAATTGTGGGTGTGGTGAGGGGTATATTTATAGGCATTTTGGGGTTAGGGAAACTTTGCCCCTCCTGGTAGGATTGTATATCCCATACGTCACTAGCTCATGGACTCTTGCCAATTACATGAAAGAAAAGGAGCTTCACATTGCAGAGCTGAGAGCTCAGAAACTCTTTGAGCCGAAGAGATAGCAACCAAAATCAAAACCTTCCAGGTTAACAACTTAATATCCAAAGAATGTATAGGCTCAAAACAGAGCCTGTTGATGAACTCTCAAAACTAAATTAAGACTCCAAGGAGGAGTCAAAAATGTAACCATAGGCCTTATTCTAACCAAAGCCTGACAAAAAGACTGGTACATCCGCCAGATGCCTATGTAACAAAATAGACAAAGCAGAAATTTGACCCTTCAGGGTACTAGCAGATAGATACACACAACTGCAGGGAAGCGCTCAAACACTCGCAATGTGGTGACAGGCAGTTCACGTAAGCAACACCCCCCCACCTTTAGTAACGTCACTCTGACACTGTCAGCTGTCCTGGTGCTAAGAACGGAGCGACCCACCTCAGCTCCAAGAAATACAGTCAGATACAACAATCTAAGCACTCTGCAGTAGACAGGTAAACAAAAGAATCCTTGACTCAAGAGGATGAAAAAAACGCTGTGTTTATTGCTCCATTTCAGCGGAAATCATGACAAATTATTGCACAGTGCTGGCATTCAACTAGCAGATAGACCCTTCTCCAGACCCTCCTGGAGAAAAAGACAAAACCCTAGTAGCCCTTAGATTCACACCAATACAGATATTTACGCCATATCTTGTAATAAATCTTTCTAGTCACAGGCTTACGCGCCTGAATCATAGTCTCAATAACTGACTCAGAAAAACCACGCTTAGATAGAATCAAGCGTTCAATCTCCAAGCAGTCAGCTTCAGAGAAACGAGATTTGGATGAAGGAAGGGACCCTGAAGTAGGTGGTCCTTCCTCAACAGAAAACTCCAAGGTGAAATGGATGACATCTCCACCAAAAATACCAGATCCTGCGAGGCCACGCCGGTGCAATGAGAATTACCGACGCCCTCTTCTGTCGGATCCGAGCAATAACTCAAGGAAGAAGGGCAAATGGAGGAAACCCGTATGCCAGACTGAACTTCCAAGGAACTGCTAGAGCATCTATTAAAACCGCTTGAGGATCCCTTGACCTCGAACCGTACTTCGGAAGCTTGGCATTATGACGAGATGCCATAAGATCCAACTCCAGTTGACTCCACTTGAGAATCAAACTGGAAAACACCTCCGGATGAAGTTCCCACTCCCCCGGATGAAAAGACTGTCTGCTCAGAAAATCCGCTTCCCAATTGTCCACCCCTGGAATGTGGATCGCAGACAGACAACAATTGTGAGCCTCTGCCCACTGAATAATCCTGAAATTTGATAAACTGGGTTGAAGCCAATTGATGCCAGGCCAGAAGAGCATTGAAGATTGCCCTCAGCTCTAAGACATTTATAGGAAGGACCAATTCCTTCTTTGTGAATGGGAATATGCAGATATGCATCCTTTAGATTGTTATTATCATTTATTTGTAAAGCGCCGCCAAATTCTGTAGCGCTGGATCTACTGTAGTCATGAATTGACCCTCTTGAACCAGAGGAAGAATTGACCGAATAGTTTCCATCTTGAAAGGTGGAACTCTGAGAAACTTGTTTAAACACCTGAGATCCAGGATGGGTCTGACAGTTCCCTCCTTTTTGGGAACGAAAAACAGATTGGAATAAAAACCTAGACCCTGCTCCTGAAATGGAACAGGAACGATCACTCCCATGTCAGAAAGATCCTGAACACAATTTATGAATGCCTCTCTTTTTATCTGGTCTACAGATAACCTTGATAGATGAAACCTGCCCCTGGGAGGAAAATTTTTGAACTCCAGCCTGTATCCCTGGGAGACAATATCACCCAGGGATCTGAAACATCTCGAACTCAGGCTTGAACCCCAAATGATCCATTCCCGGATCGGGGGCAGACCCTTCATGCTGACTTTGAATCAGCGGCAGGCTTCTTAGATTGCTTCCCCTTGGCTCCAGGACTGATTGTGTCTCCAAGAAGGCTTGGACTGATCCTGTTTGGAGGAGGAAGAGGAAGACTTACCAGAGAAGTTACGAAAGGAACGAAAATTACTCTGATGACCCTTCAGCTTATTTCTCTTATCCTGAGGTAGAGAATGCCCATTCCCACCAGTAATATCAGAAATAATTTCAGCCAAACTAGGCCCAAACAAAGTCTTCCCTTTGTAAGGAATGGATAAAAGCTTAGATTTGGATGATACATCCGCAGACCAGGACTTTAACCATAAAGCCCTGCGTGTCAGAACCACAAAGCCAAAAAACTTGGCTCCCAACTTGATGACCTATAAAGAAGCGTCTGCAATAAAAGAATTGGCCAATTTTAATGCCTTAATTCTATGCTGAATTTCCTCCAGAGAAGTCTCCTGTTGAACAGAATTAGACAACACATCAAACCAATATGCATCCGCACTGGTAATCGTACCAATACACCCAGCAGGCTGCCATTGGAACCCCTGATGAACATAAATCCTTTTAAGCAAAGCCTCCAACTTCTTATCCATGGGATCTTTAAAAGAACAACTATCCTCAATCGGAATAGTGGTCCTCTTAGCCAAAGTGGAAAAAGCTCCCTCTACCTTAGGAACCGTCTGCCAAGATTCCTTAATAGAATCCGCAATAGGAAACATCTTCCTAAAAATAAGAGAAGGGGAAAAAGGAATTCCAGGTTCTCCCATTCCTGAGAAATAATCTCTGAAACCCAATACGGAACAGGAAAAACTTCCCCCACGGAGGGAACATCAAAAAAACTTATTAAGCTTACTAGCCTTTTTGGGAGTAACTATGACTGTTGAATCAGTCTCATCCAAGGTAGCTAAAACCACCCTAAGCAACAACCAGAGGTGCTCCAGCTAAAATCAGAAAGAAACCACCTCAGAATCAGCAGAAGGAATTACTCTCTCAGAGTCTGAAATTTCCCCATTAGACGCTACTGAAGAATCTTCTTCCTCATATTTATGGGAAGAAACATGTGACATAACTCCCTTCCCGCATTTAATATACTACTTAAAGGGGCAGCACCAAGGTTTCACAGATACCTTTAAGACTCCTATAATTACCGTAGACACTGTGCCAATTTTTGTCCTATAATTCATAACTCCAACAGAGTCAGAACCCTTAAACTTCCTTTTGCGCTTCCCCTGACAAACAGGAAAAGCAGACAAAGCCTCAGATACAGCAGAGGATATGCGAGTAGCCATATCCTGCAACGAAACACAGGGCACTGCATGAGAAGAGGATTGAGATTGGGGAGAAAGCTGTGGAATAGCTTGAACAGGAGACTCCTGAACAACTTTCTCCTTAGAAAATGAAGGCTCTGAATCAAAAAGTGTATCCCTACACTGTAATGTTCTCTCTATACATGGAACAGAAAGGGATAGGTGGCTCCACATTAGCATCAAGGCATAAAGTGCAAGTAATACCTTGCAGGTCCTCTTGATTCATATTAACACAAAAAAGAAACAAACCAGGAAATTCAAAAATTCTGAAAACTGCAGCAGCAGCAAAAAAAAATAAAATTTAAATGTTACCGCCCCTTTAAGAAACGAACGTTAAACATATCACACAGAAAATATACAAAAGAATATAAAAATTGACCCCTGCAGCACCTATGCACCTCAACAAAACTTGCTGAGGTGCTTAACTGACCTCCCACGGACTAGAGTAATAACTAACATGAGATGATCTGGACTCTCCCACTGCTACCACCCGCTTTCCAGACTGACCGCACATGCACCAGCACAGGCCCCGACAGGAAAAGCAAACAAATCACACACTTCCACCTAAAAGAGTGCGCAAAACTCGCGCCGCAGAAGCTCCGCCCATCGTGGGTGTATGCAAACACCTCCCGGCCAACATTACTAACAAACAGTTGCTGGGAGGAATAAAAAAATGCCAAAATAAAAAACATCCAGCAGTCTACGGCTGACAAACACAACACAGCCTCACAATAAAAATGAAAAAATTTAATGAGCCAAATAAGGAGTGTAAAAAACACTCCCAAAAAGAGCCATAAACATACAGTCCCTCTCACAGTGCCCCATAAAACTGCCACCATGTAAAAACCTGCACAGATTCACAATCCAAAAAGTTAACCCCATAAGTACCAATTTTTTTCTGAACACCCTCAGAAAAATAAAAAACAGCACTTACCTCCATAATAATCTGCCCGGCAACAAGGCAGCACACTAGGTTTGAAAGGTTTCCTTCCTAAAATGGACCTGTGGATACAGAAAAAAAAAAAAGACTAAGTAAACCTACATAGTCTTTTTTTACCAAAAGAGCAGCTCACAATCTGGGAGGCACAGAAGGGATTATACCCCCCCAGTTCCCAAAAGCTTAAAAACCACCACTGCTCTACTGAAAAGACTGAAGTGGACTACAGCTAAACCCCAGAAAAATTAGAACAAACCTGTTCTGCTTAAAAAAACATAATTAATGCTTACCTGATAAATTTATTTCTCTTGTAGTGTATCCAGTCCACGGATCATCCATTACTTGTGGGATATTCTCCTTCCCAACAGGAAGTTGCAAGAGGATCACCCACAGCAGAGCTGCTATATAGCTCCTCCCCTCACTGCCATATCCAGTCATTCGACCGAAACAAGACGAGAAAAGAGAAACCATAGGGTGCAGTGGTGACTGTAGTTTAATTAAAATTTAAACCTGCCTTAAAAGGACAGGGCGGGCCGTGGACTGGATACACTACAAGAGAAATAAATTTATCATGTAAGCATAAATTATGTTTTCTCTTGTTAAGTGTATCCAGTCCACGGATCATCCATTACGTGTGGGATACCAATACCAAAGCTAAAGTACACGGATGATGGGAGGGACAAGGCAGGAACTTAAACGGAAGGAACCACTGCCTGTAGAACCTTTCTCCCAAAAACAGCCTCCGAAGAAGCAAAAGTGTCAAATTTGTAAAATTTTGAAAAGGTGTGAAGCGAAGACCAAGTCGCAGCCTTGCAAATCTGTTCAACAGAGGCCTCATTTTTAAAGGCCCAGGTGGAAGCCACAGCTCTAGTAGAATGAGCTGTAATCCTTTCATGGGGCTGCTGTGCAGCAGTCTCATAGGCTAAGCATATTATGCTCCGAAGCCAAAAGGAGAGAGAGGTTGTCGAAGCTTTTTGACCTCTCCTCTGTCCAGAGTAAACGACAAACAGGGCAGATGTTTGACGAAAATCTTTAGTAGCATGTAAGTAAAACTTGAAGGCACGGACTATGTCCAGATTATGCAAAAGACGTTCCTTCTTTGAAGGAGGATTAGGACACAATGATGGAACAACAATCTCTTGATTGATATTCCTGTTAGAAACCACCTTAGGTAAAAACCCAGGTTTGGTA
The DNA here is from genome assembly GCF_027579735.1 of Bombina bombina. Lineage (NCBI taxonomy): Eukaryota > Metazoa > Chordata > Amphibia > Anura > Bombinatoridae > Bombina > Bombina bombina. Next base: position 918,168,023 of record NC_069503.1, read on the forward strand.
CGCAGAACTACCTTGTCTGAATGAAAAATCAGATAAGGAGAATCACAATGTAAGGCAGATAACTCAGAGACTCTTCGAACCGAGGAAATAGCCATCAAAAACAGAACTTTCCAAGATAAAAGTTTAATATCAATGGAATGAAGGGGTTCAAACGGAACTCCCTGAAGAACTTTAAGAACCAAGTTTAAGCTCCACGGGGGAGCAACAGTTTTAAACACAGGCTTAATCCTAACCAAAGCCTGACAAAATGCCTGGACGTCTGGAACTTCTGCCAGACGCTTGTGCAAAAGAATAGACAGAGCAGAGATCTGTCCTTTTAAAGAACTAGCTGATAAGCCTTTGTCCAAACCCTCTTGGAGAAAGGACAATATCCTAGGAATCCTAACCTTACTCCATGAGTAACTCTTGGATTCACACCAATAAAGATATTTACGCCATATCTTATGGTAGATTTTCCTGGTGACAGGCTTCCAAGCCTGTATTAAGGTATCAATGACCGACTCGGAGAAGCCACGCCTTGATAGAATCAAGCGTTCAATCTCCATGCAGTCAGTCTCAGAGAAATTAGATTTGGATGATTGAAAGGACCTTGTATTAGAAGGTCCTGCCTCAGAGGCAGAGTCCATGGTGGAAGAGATGACATGTCCACTAGGTCTGCATACCAGGTCCTGCGTGGCCACGCAGGCGCTATCAGAATCACCGATGCTCTCTCCTGTTTGATTTTGGCAATCAGTCGAGGGAGCAGAGGAAACGGTGGAAACACATAGTCCAGGTTGAAGAACCAAGGAGCTGCTAGAGCATCTATCAGCGTTGCTCCCGGGTCCCTGGACCTGGATCCGTAACAAGGAAGCTTGGCGTTCTGGCGAGACGCCATGAGATCCAGTTCTGGTTTGCCCCAACGATGGACCAGTTGAGCAAACACCTCCGGATGGAGTTCCCACTCCCCCGGATGAAAAGTCTGACGACTTAGAAAATCCGCCTCCCAGTTCTCTACGCCTGGGATGTGGATCGCTGACAGGTGGCAAGAGTGAGACTCTGACCAGCGAATTATCTTTGAGACTTCTAACATCGCTAGGGAACTCCTGGTTCCCCCTTGATGGTTGATGTAAGCCACAGTCGTGATGTTGTCCGACTGAAATCTGATGAACCTCAGTGTTGCTAACTGAGGCCAAGCTAGAAGAGCATTGAATATTGCTCTTAACTCCAGAATATTTATTGGGAGGAGTTTCTCCTGCTGAGTCCACGATCCCTGAGCCTTCAGGGAGTTCCAGACTGCGCCCCAACCTAGAAGGCTGGCATCTGTTGTTACAATCGTCCAATCTGGCCTGCGAAAGGTCATACCCTTGGACAGATGGACCCGAGAAAGCCACCAGAGAAGAGAATCTCTGGTCTCTTGATCCAGATTTAGTAGAGGGGACAAATCTGAGTAATCCCCATTCCACTGACTTAGCATGCATAATTGCAGCGGTCTGAGATGCAGGCGCGCAAATGGCACTATGTCCATTGCCGCTACCATTAAGCCGATTACTTCCATGCACTGAGCCACTGACGGGCGTGGAATGAAGAACACGGCAAGCATTTAGAAGTTTTGATAACCTGGACTCCGTCAGGTAAATTTTCATCTCTACAGAATCTATAAGAGTCGCTAGGAAGGAGACTCTTGTGAGTGGTGATAGAGAACTCTTTTCCACGTTCACTTTCCACCCATGCGACCTCAGAAATGCCAGAACTCTCTCTGTATGAGACTTGGCAATTTGAAAGCTTGACGCCTGTATCAGGATGTCGTCTAGATACGGAGCCACCGCTATGCCTCGCGGTCTTAGAACCGCCAGAAGTGAGCCCAGAACCTTTGTAAAAATTCTTGGGGCAGTGGCCAACCCGAAGGGAAGAGCTACAAATTGGTAATGCCTGTCTAGAAAAGCAAACCTTAGGAATCGATGATGATCTTTGTGAATCGGTATGTGAAGGTAGGCATCCTTTAAGTCCACTGTGGTCATGTACTGACCCTCTTGGATCATGGGTAGGATGGTCCGAATAGTTTCCATTTTGAATGATGGAACTCTGAGGAATTTGTTTAAGATCTTTAGATCCAAGATTGGTCTGAAGGTTCCCTCTTTCTTGGGAACCACAAACAGATTTGAATAAAATCCCTGTCCTTGTTCCGTCCGCGGAACTGGATGGATCACTCCCATTAATAGGAGGTCTTGCACACAGCTTAGGAATGCCTCTTTCTTTATCTGGTTTGCTGATAACCTTGAAAGATGAAATCTCCCTTGTGGAGGAGAAGCTTTGAAGTCCAGAAGATATCCCTGAGATATGATCTCCAACGCCCAGGGATCCTGAACATCTCTTGCCCACGCCTGGGCAAAGAGAGAAAGTCTGCCCCCCACTAGATCCGTTTCCAGATAGGGGGCCGTTCCTTCATGCTGTCTTGGGGGCAGCAGCAGGCTTTCTGGCCTGCTTGCCCTTGTTCCAGGATTGGTTAGGTTTCCAGGCCTGTCTGGAATGAGCAACAGTTCCCTCTTGTTTTGAAGCGGAGGAAGTTGATGCTGCTCCTGCCTTGAAATTTCGAAAGGCACGAAAATTAGACTGTTTGGCCTTTGATTTGGCCCTGTCCTGAGGAAGGGTATGACCCTTGCCTCCAGTAATGTCAGCAATAATTTCCTTCAAGCCAGGCCCGAATAAGGTCTGCCCCTTGAAAGGAATGTTGAGTAATTTAGACTTTGAAGTCACGTCAGCTGACCAGGATTTAAGCCATAGCGCCCTACGCGCCTGGATGGCGAATCCGGAATTCTTAGCCGTTAGTTTAGTCAAATGAACAATGGCATCAGAAACAAATGAGTTAGCTAGCTTAAGCGTTCTAAGCTTGTCAATTTCATTCAATGGAGCTGTCTGGATGGCCTCTTCCAGGGTCTCAAACGAGAATGCCGCAGCAGCAGTGACAGGCGCAATGCATGCAAGGGGCTGTAAAATAAAACCTTGTTGAATAAACATTTTCTTAAGGTAACCCTCCAATTTTTTATCCATTGGATCTGAAAAAGCACAACTGTCCTCAACCGGGATAGTGGTACGCTTTGCTAAAGTAGAAACTGCTCCCTCCACCTTAGGGACCGTCTGCCATAAGTCCAGTGTAGTGGCGTCTATTGGAAACATTTTTCTAAATATAGGTGGTGGGGAAAAGGGCACACCGGGTCTATCCCACTCCTTGCTAATAATTTCTGTAAGCCTTTTAGGTATAGGAAAAACGTCAGTACACACCGGCACCGCATAGTATCTATCCAGCCTACACAATTTCTCTGGAATTGCAACTGTGTTACAGTCATTCAGAGCAGCTAATACCTCCCCAAGCAATACACGGAGGTTCTCAAGCTTAAATATAAAATTAGAAATCTCTGAATCAGGTTTCCCCGAGTCAGAGATGTCACCCACAGACTGAAGCTCTCCGTCCTCATGTTCTGCATACTGTGACGCAGTATCAGACATGGCTCTAACAGCATTTGCACGCTCTGTATCTCTCCTAACCCCAGAGCTATCGCGCTTGCCTCTTAATTCAGGTAATCTAGATAATACCTCTGACAGGGTATTATTCATGATTGCAGCCATGTCCTGCAAGGTAATCGCTATGGGCGTCCCTGATGTAATTGGCGCTATATTAGCGTGCGTCCCCTGAGCGGGAGGCGAAGGGTCTGACACGTGGGGAGAGTTATTCGTCATAACTTCCCCCTCGACAGAACCCTCTGGTGATAATTATTTTATAGATAAAGACTGATCTTTACTGTTTAAGGTGAAATCAATACATTTAGTTACATTCTCCTATGGGGCTCCACCATGGCTTTCAAACATAATGAACAAGTAGGTTCCTCTGTGTCAGACATGTTTAAACAGACTAGCAATGAGACTAGCAAGCTTGGAAAACACTTAAAACAAGTTTACAAGCAATATAAAAAATTTTTACTGCGCCTTTAAGAAACACAAATTTTCCCAAATTTTGAAATAACAGTGAAAAAATGCAGTTACACTAACAAAATTTTTACAGTGTATGTAACAAGTTAGCAGAGCATTGCACCCACTTGCAAATGGATGATTAACCCCTTAATACCAAAAAAGGAATAACAAATGACAAAAACGTTTTTTAAACAGTCACAACAACTGCCACAGCTCTACTGTGGCTTTTTACCTCCCTCAATACGACTTTTGAAGCCTTTTGAGCCCTTCAGAGAAGTCCTGGATCATGCAGGAAGAAGCTGGATGTCTGTAATTTTTGCTGTGCAAAAAAACGCCAAAATAGGCCCCTCCCACTCATATTACAACAGTGGGAAGCCTCAGGGAACTGTTTCTAGGCAAAATTCAAGCCAGCCATGTGGAAAAAACTAGGCCCCAATAAGTTTTATCACCAAACATATGTAAAAAAACGATTAAACATGCCAGCAAACGTTTTAAAATACACTTTTATAAGAGTATGTATCTCTATTAATAAGCCTACCAGTCGCTATCACTGCATTTAAGGCTTTACTTACATTACTTCGGTATCAGCAGCATTTTCTAGCAAATTCCATCCCTAGAAAAATATTTTAACTGCACATACCTTATTACAGGAAAACCTGCACGCTATTCTCCCTCTGAAGTTACCTCACTCCTCAGAATATGTGAGAACAGCAAAGGATCTTAGTTACTTCTGCTAAGATCATAGAAAACGCAGGCAGATTCTTCTTCTAAATACTGCCTGAGATAAACAGTACACTCCGGTACCATTTAAAAATAACAAACTTTTGATTGAAGAAATAAACTAAGTATAAAACACCACAGTCCTCTTACGACCTCCATCTTAGTTGAGAGTTGCAAGAGAATGACTGGATATGGCAGTGAGGGGAGGAGCTATATAGCAGCTCTGCTGTGGGTGATCCTCTTGCAACTTCCTGTTGGGAAGGAGAATATCCCACAAGTAATGGATGATCCGTGGACTGGATACACTTAACAAGAGAAATAAACTCTTGATTGAAGAATCGGACACCTAACTTCACCCCTTGCCTTGTAACTGATACAAGCAAAGACAATGACTAGGGGTTGTGATATTCACAATAGTAATTATGATGAGCACAACACCTAAATACACCACTGATTATATATATATATATATATATATATATATATATATATATATATATATATATATATATATATATATATATATATATATATATATATAGTTTTATTAGTCCAGTAGTTAAACATCAAAATAACATTACCATATTAGTATTGCAGACTGAAGTGATACTTTTTTTATTAGACTAACATTATATTATATAATATATATATAGCTCTTTTGAGAGTGTCCACTTCCTCAGGTGTGAATTAATATTGATCAATATGATAGAATCCTCATAGATATCTTGGGAAGAAGGGGGGCTATGGAGACAGGGGTTGTGGGAGATTAGTGAAAGAAAGTTACAGCATACAATTCTCTGTTTTAAACTTATCCAACTTTTACTGCCAGTGTTTTTCCCGTCATTCTCAAATTCCCACTCGCTGCATTTTTCCCATCACACTAATCTTGTTGGTTACGACACACTACCTTCTCTCACTGATCTCACACCCCGTCTCCATAACCCCCCTTCTTCCCAAGATATCTATGAAAATCCCCCATTTGCATTAAAGGGACATTAAACCCAAATTTTTTCTTTCATGATTCAGATAGAGCATGCAATTTTAAGCAGCTTTCTAATTTACTCCTATTATCAATTTTCCTTCGTTCTCTTACTATCTTTATTTAAAAAGTAGGAATGTGATGCATAGGAGCCAGACCATTTTTGGTTGAGAATCTGGGTTATGCTTGCTTATTGGTGGGTAAATGTAAGCCTCCAATAAGCAAGCGCTATCCATGGCGCTGAGCCTAAAATTGGCTGGCTGCTAAGATATACATTCCTGCTTTCAAAATAAAGATAGCAAGAGAACGAAGAAAAATAGATAATAGGAATAAATTAGAAAGTTGCTTAAAATGTCAGGCTCTATCTGAATCATGAAGGAAAACATTTTGGTTCAGTGTCCCTTGAAGTTGAATACCTCCTTATACTTGTTTATATTGCATCCCATCTGAGTGTGAATTTTGACACCTGCTTGAAATGCACATCGTATCAACATTAGCTCCTCTTTATTACATCGCTCAAACAGAATTATTGTACCAAATAATATTAATTCTTAGAAAACATTAATTGTTCCTCTTAACATTATAAATTTCACACCATTTGTAAAGAAAACACAACATAAAAATAAACATGATTTTATTTTTTTATTTTACACAACATTGTCAAAATGTAATTTACAGACTGTTTCGATCCTAAGAGCAGCAATATCAGAAAAAAATGCATTTTGGTGAATATAAATGTGCACTGCTGCAAAGTTTAATGTTATGTTTTTATAGTTATACAAGACTAAGTCCACTGAGAGCAGTTCCAGGCTTTCTATAGTAACATTTCATTTTGAACACAATTTTAAAAGTAACTCTTTGCTTTGGAAAGCATTTGTGTGTTGATGTATAAAAATATTTTAAAGCAAAAATGTGTCCTGTGGTTACTAAACTGAAATCACGGAATTCCAATTATCTGTATACACAACTCAATTCTAGATGTTTATAGTGACATCTTCGAAGATGTAAAAACTACTATTGTAATAGGCAGCTCATGTAAGCACTTGCATAAAGCCAGGTATACTGCGGGATTAAGTGATAAGGCTGTTTTTGACACCATTATTAAATTAATAAATGGGACAAATGCTTGATCAGCCGGCATGTTAAACAGCATTGGTAAAGGCAAACTATGCATGCATCTTTCTCTGACTATTTTGCATGCACAGAGTATTGTTAAGATAGTTGTGCAGATGAGGCTTTCTGTAGAAATATGTGCTATACAATCTGTTGTGTATTACTAAACCCACCTTGAAGGTTTCTTCCCACGTTTTACTCATGACTTAATTTGATAATGCTTTGGTTGCCCTGAACCAGTGGCAGCAAGCAGAATCCTATACATGTATTGAGGTCTAACAAGACCCAAACAGATGTGTGTGATTTCATGTGTACCCGTCCTACCTCTGCTATGCTTTAAAGGGACACTGAACCCAATTTTTTTCTTTTGTGATTGAGATAGAGCATACAATTTTAAGCAACTTTCTAATTTACTCCTATTATCAAATGTTCTTCATTCTCTTGGTATTTTTATTTGAAAAGCAAGGATGTAAGTTTAGATGCCGGCCCATTTTGATGAATAACCTGTGTTGTCCTTGCCGATTGGTGGATACATTCATCCACCAATAAACAAGTGTTGTCCAGTGTCCTGGATTTTCTTTTTGAAATAAAGAAAGCAAGAGAATGAATAAAGATTTATAATAGGAGTAAATTAGAAAGTTGCTTAAAATTGCATGCTCTATCTGAATCACAAAAGAAAAAAATTTTGGGTTCAGTGTCCCTTTAAAGCTGCCTTGTGCAGTGCTGTACTAGCACAGAGGAGTCCATGTTTAAGATATGGAGGCAGAAAAGGTGAGGCATTTCAAAGCTCATTTCCCTATCCTTACGCAGAATCCCCTACTCCAATGGCAACGCTGTTAGTTGAGGTTTTCTGTAAAAAAAAATAAAAAATGTACGGATGCCCTATATGATTTATTGTGTATCATTAACAGCTGAAAGCATCAGTCACTGAACTTAAATTCAACTGAAACATAAAGTAGTAAAGAGTTAAATCGCACGCACCATTACTGCTAAACCTGTTGCATGCTGGATGCCTCCGACAGTAATTCTCCAGATAGCCTTATGTAACATTGGCATCCTTAGCTGCCCCATGCTTCTGTCCAAGGCAATAATGACAAATAATTATCCTAAACACACATATCCTCTCTTTTACCCAACAAACCCACCTGCCCTAACACCACTTTATTTACTCCTCACCTTTGTCACAAAGTAGATGTAATAAGTATATTGAACCCCTTTTAAAGGCCCAGTCTTGTATGCAACCTATTCAGTGTGTGTGCAGTCATTCAGTACTTAACATGAAGCAGATATCAGAAAACTGCTCCTGTCAGTTTACTATTCAATTCTGCTAAAAGGAAACTGTGCTTTAAAAAAGGACAGACATGTCAGTTTGATTTTGTCTCTAATGTTTAGTATAGAAATCTCAAGTACATTTACTAAAACTTTAAAATAAAATGACATGTAAAGTGCAACCAGACTGTGCAGCCAACACATTTTATACAGTAGTGATTAATACAAACACAGGTATGTATAGTTAGTTGCTGCAGTTTAACTGACCTGCGAAGGCGATCAATAGTTAGAAACCAAAACTTTGTATTTAAAATTTATATCAGATTGTTTGTGTTCGTAAAACTATTTGACATTTAAGACTTCTGAAAATGTCTGATTAAAGGGACAGTCTACACCACAATTGTTATCGTTTAGAAAGATAGATAACGCCTTTACTACCCATTCCCCAGTTTTGCACAACCAACATTGTTATAGTAATATACTTATCACATGCTTTTTTTATTAGCTTTTCACAACAAGAGACTGCTAATTCATGTGTGAGATATAGATAACGTTGTGCTCTCTCCCATGGAGTTGTACAGGACACAGCACTAATTGGCTAAAATGCAAGTCAATAGATAAAAAATAAATAGCCATGTGATCAGGGGGCGGTCAGAAGATGCTTAGATACAAGATCATCACAGAAGTAAAAAAATATATTAATATAACCATGTTGGCTGTGCAAAACTGGGTAATAGTTAATAAAAGGGATTATCTACATTTTAAACTTTTTGTGGAGCAGACTGTCCCTTTAAAAGGGACAATCTAAAAATTTAATTTTTTTGTGATTCAAATAGAGCATACATTTAAAACAACTTTCCAATTTACTTCTATTATCTAATTAGCTTTGTTCTGTTGGTGTCCTTTGTTGAAAAGCATACCTAGGCTATGGAACATTAATGCACTACTAGGAGCTAGCTGCTGATTGGTGGCTGCACATATATGTCTCATCATTAGCTCACCAAAGTGTTCAGCTAGTTCCCATAAGTGAAATGTTGTGCCTTCAACAAAGGATCCCAAACGAATGAAGTAAATTTGATAATAGAATTAAATTTAAACGTTGTTTAAAATTGTATTTGCTATCTGAATGATAAACGAAAAATGTCATGTCCCTTTTAAAAAACACTTTTTTTTTTTTTTTTTTTTTTTAAAAGGAAACAATTTGGAACCAGTTATGTTGACTTTTCGCTTAGCTTCATAGAAAACATTCTTATTACAAGCTTTACATCACATTCCAGAAAAACTCCTGGTTTTGTTTGATAAAAAAATGTAATCAAAAAATGTAATTTTAGACCAATGGCTGATACAGATTTGCTAAATATTGTAACCGTAAGTATTTTAAAGACCAAGTTGTTGCCCAACTGTAAATTAAGTTTCACAATGTATTTGAAAAATAATGTAATATCTCAAACAACATGCTGAAATCTACTGATCAACTGTATTGACTACTAGTTGCAACAGAAGTAATCAAAGGGGACAGTGTACTTTAACTTTGTCATTTGAAATACTACTTTTGCCTGTTGTATCCCGACCTACACTGAAAATGTCAGTACTTAAGTAGTGGTTATAGAAAGGTTATGTAAACAGGAAGGTGTAGAAGTGAGAATGGGACAGAGAAATACTAAAATGCTCATTTTCCATTGTTCCAATGATCAAAAACTCTCCGGCACAGAGAGAAATCATTCAAAATCTTGGAGCATTTCTTTGAGATTTAAATTGTAATGTAGGTGTTTCTCCTTCATATCCAGAACACTTCATAGCAATATAAACAGCTCTCAAGCTAAAAATTGGTTTTCTAAAATTATTTGAGGTATCACACAGTACCGACGAGACTTGTTACATAATCTCGCAAGTGGAAGGCTTTAGATTGTCAGGCCCTAAGTATTAGGCTCACTGTGTATACAGTGAAAAGTAAGATAAGGATGATTTTGTCTAAATATAGAAATATAAGCTAAATAGATCTGCTTTACCTGTAAGGTCAGTCCATTTGATTGGGATATTTCAATTAGAGACAGCTATTTCATAGACAAAAATACACCTAAATGAACAATTCCCCATACATTTAAACTCTGGAGATGGTACAAGAAGTCCCTGTATAACACATTAAAAGGGACATGAAACCCAATTTTCTTTTCTTTCATGATTTGGAAAGAGCATGCAATTTTAAACATTCCAATTTACTTATATTGTTGAATTTGCTTAAAGGGACACTGAACCCAAATTTTTTCTTTCATGATTCAGATAGAGCATGCAATTTTAAACAACTTTCTAATTTACTCCTATTATCAATTTTGATTTGTTCTCTTGCTTTCTTTATTTGAAAAATAAGGCATCTAAGCTATTTTTTGGGTTCAGCACCAAGGAAAAACATAATTTATGTAAGAACTTACCTGATAAATTCATTTCTTTCATATTAGCAAGAGTCCATGAGCTAGTGACGTATGGGATATACATTCCTACCAGGAGGGGCAAAGTTTCCCAAACCTTAAATGCCTATAAATACACCCCTCACCACACCCACAATTCAGTTTAACGAATAGCCAAGAAGTGGGGTGATAAGAAAAAATTGCGAAAGCATATAAAATAAGGAATTGGAATAATTGTGCTTTATACAAAAAAATCATAACCACCACAAAAAAAAAAAGGGCGGGCCTCATGGACTCTTGCTAATATGAAAGAAATGAATTTATCAGGTAAGTTCTTACATAAATTATGTTTTCTTTCATGTAATTAGCAAGAGTCCATGAGCTAGTGACGTATGGGATAATGACTACCCAAGATGTGGATCTTTCCACACAAGAGTCACTAGAGAGGGAGGGATAAAATAAAGACAGCCAATTCCTGCTGAAAAAATCCACACCCAAAATAAAGTTTAATGAAAAAACATAAGCAGAAGATTCAAACTGAAAACGCTGCCTGAAGTACTTATCTACCAAAAACTGCTTCAGAAGAAGAAAATACAACAAAATGGTAGAATTTGGTAAAAGTATGCAAAGAGGACCAAGTTGCCGCTTTGCAAATCTGATCAACCGAAGCTTCATTCCTAAACGCCCAGGAAGTAGAAACTGACCTAGTAGAATGAGCTGTAATCCTATGAGGCGGAGTCTTACCCGACTCAACATAGGCAAGATGAATTAAAGATTTCAACCAAGATGCCAAAGAAATGGCAGAAGTTTTCTGGCCTTTCTAAAACCGGAAAAGATAACAAATAAACTTGAAGTCTTTCGGAAAGACTTAGTAGCTTCAACATAATATTTCAAAGCTCTAATAACATCCAAAGAATGCAACGATTTCTCCTTAGAATTCTTAGGATTAAGACATAATGAAGGAACCACAATGTCTCTACTAATGTTGTTGGAATTCACAACTTAGGTAAAAATTCAAAAGAAGTTCGCAACACCGCCTTATCCTGATGAAAAATCAGAAAAGGAGACTCACAAGAAAGAGCAGATAATTCAGAAACTCTTCTGGCAGAAGAGATGACCAAAAGGAACAAAACTTTCCAAGAAAGTAATTTAATATCCAATGAATGCATAGGTTCAAATGGAGGAGCTTGAAGAGCCCCCAGAACCAAATTCAAACTCCAAGGAGGAGAAATTGACTTAATGACAGGCTTTATACGAACCAAAGCTTGTACAAAACAATGAATATCAGGAAGAATAGCAATCTGTCTGTGAAAAAGAACAGAAAGAGCAGAGATTTGACCTTTCAAGGAACTTGCGGACAAACCCTTATCTAAACCATCCTCAAGAAACTGTAATATTCTCGGTATTCTAAAAGAATGCCAAGAAAAATGATGAGAAAGACACCAAGAAATATAAGTCTTCCAGACTCTATAATATATATCTCTGGATACAGATTTACGAGCCTGTAACATAGTATTAATCACAGAGTCAGAGAAACCTCTTTGACCAAGAATCAAGCGTTCAATCTCCATACCTTTAAATTTAAGGATTTCAGATCCTGATGGAAAAAAGGACCTTGAGACAAAAGGTCTGGTCTTAACGGAAGAGTCCACGGTTGGCAAGAGGCCATCCGGACAAGATCCGCATACCAAAACCTGTGAGGCCATGCCGGAGCTACCAGCAGAACAAACGAGCATTCCTTCAGAATCTTGGAGATTACTCTTGGAAGAAGAACTAGAGGCGGAAAGATATAGACAGGATGATACTTCCAAGGAAGTGATAATGCATCCACTGCCTCCGCCTGAGGATCCCAGGATCTGGACAGATACCTGGGAAGTTTCTTGTTTAGATGAGAAGCCATCAGATCTATTTCTGGAAGTTCCCACATTTGAACAATCTGAAGAAATACCTCTGGGTGAAGAGACCATTCGCCCGGATGCAACGTTTGGCGACTGAGATAATCCGCTTTCCAATTGTCCATACCTGGGATATGAACCGCAGAGATTAGACAGGAGCTGGATTCCGCCAAAACCAAAATTCGAGATACTTCTTTCATAGCCAGAGGACTGTGAGTCCCTCCTTGATGATTGATGTATGCCACAGTTGTGACATTGTCTATCTGAAAACAAATGAACAACTCTCTCTTGAGAAGAGGCCAAGACTGAAGAGCTCTGAAAATTGCACGGAGTTCCAAAATATTGATCGGAAATCTCACCTCCTGAGATTCCCAAACCCCTTGTGCCGTCAGATACCCCCACACAGCTCCCCAACCTGTAAGACTTGCATCTGTTGAGATTATAGTCCAGGTCGGAAGAACAAAGAAGCCCCCTGAACTAAACGATGGTGATCTGTCCACCATGTCAGAGAGTGTTGTAAAATCGGTTTAAAGATATTAATTGAGATATCTTTGAGTAATCCCTGCACCATTGGTTCAGCATACAGAGCTGAAGAGGTCGCATGTGAAAACGAGCAAAGGAGATCGCATCTGATGCGGCAGTCCTAAGACCCAACATTTCCATGCATAAGGCTACCAAAGGGAATGATTGTGACTGAAGGTTTTGACAAGCTGATATCAATGTTAAACTTCTCTTGTCTGACAAGGACAGAGTCATAGACACTGAATTTATCTAGAAACCTAAAAAGGTTACCCTTGTCTGAGGAATCAATGAACTGAATGGTAAATTGATCCTCCAACCATGAATTTGAAGAAACAACACAAGTCGATTCGTATGAGATTCTTCGAAAATGAGAAGACTGAGCAAGTACCAAGATATCGTCCAAATAAGGAAATACCAAAACCCTATTCTCTGATTACAGAAAAAAGGGGCACGAGAACCTTTGAAAAAAATTCTTGGAACTGAGGCTAGGCCAAACGGTAGAGCCACAAAACTGGTAATGCTTGTCTAAAAAGAGAATCTCAGACACTAAAAGTGATCTGGATGAATCGGAATATGCAGATACACATCCTGTAAATCTATTGTAGACATATAATGCCTTTGCTAAACAAAAGGCAGGATAGTCCTACAGTAACCATCTTGAATGTTGGTATCCTAACATAACGATTCAATAATGACAGATCCGGAACTGGTCTGAAGGAATTGACCTTCTTAGGTACAAATGAAGAGAAAAAATAAAACCCCAGCCCCTGTTCCAGAACTGGAACTGGCATAAATACTCCAGCCAACTCTAGATCTGAAACACATTACAGAAATGCTGAGCCTTTGCTGTGTTAACTGGGACACGGGAAAGAAAAGAATCTCTTAGCAGGAGGCCTTAACTTGAAGCCAATTCTGTACCTTTCTGAAACAATGTTTCTGAAACCAGAGATTAAGAACGGTATTGATCCAAATTTCTTTGAAGAAAACGTAATCTGCCCCATACCAGCTGAGCTGGAATAAGGGCCGCACCTTCATAGGTACTTAGGAGCTGGCTATAGGTTTCTATAAGGCTTGGATATATTCCAAACTGGAAATAGTTTCCAAACTGATACCGCTCCTGAGGATGAAGGATCAGGCTTTTGTTCCTTGTGAGGAAAGGAACTAAAATGATTATTTACCCTGGAAAGAAAGGGAAAGGAAAGATGACTTAGAAGACATGTCAGCATTCCAAGTTTAATCCATAAAGCTTCTCTAGCTAAAATAGCTAGAGACATATACCTGACATCAACTCTAATGATATCAAAAGATGGTATCACCAATAAAATTATTAGCATGTTATAGAATAATAATAATGCTATAAAATTATGATCTGTTACTTGTTGCGCTAAAGCTTCTAATCAAAAAGTTGAAGCTGCAGCAACATCCGCTAAAAATATAGCAGGTCTAAGAAGATTACCTGAACATAAGTAAGCTTTTCTTAGAAAGGATTCAATTTTCCTATCTAAAGGATCCTTAAATGAAGTACTATCTGCCGTAGGAATAGTAGTACATTAGCAGGAGTAGAGACAGCCCCATAACCTTAGGGATTTTTGTCTCAAAAAACTCTAATCTGTCAGATGGCACAGGATATAATTTGCTTAAACGTCTAGAAGGAGTAAATAAATTACCCAAATTATTCCATTCCCTGGAAATTACTTCAGAAATAGCATCAGGGAGATAAAACACTTCTGGAATAACTACAGGAGATTTAAAAACCTTATTTAAACGTTTACATTTAGAATCAAGAGGACCAGAATCCTCTATTTCTAATGCAAATAACACTTCTTTAAGTAAAGAACAAATAAATTCCATCTTGAACAAATACAAAGATTTATCAGCATCAACCTCTGAGACAGAAACCTCTGAACCAGAAGAACTATTATCAGTATCAGAATGATGATGTTCATTTAAAAATTCATCTGAAAAAAGAGAAGTTTTTTAAAAGACTTTTATGTATACTAGAAGGAGAAATAACAGACATAGCCTTCTTAATGGATTTAAAAAATAAAATCTCTTATGTTATCAGGAACACTCTGAAAATTAGATGTTGACGAAACAGCAACAGGTAATGTAACAGTACTAAAGGAAATTTTATCTGCATTAATAAGTTGACATGACATGCAATACAAATAACAGCTGGAGAAACAGATACCAAAAGTTTATAGCAGATACACTTAGCTTGGTAGCTCCAGCACTGTGCAGTGATTTTCCTGAAGTAACTTCTGACTCAGTTGCAACGTGGAACATCTTGCAATATGTAAAAGAAAAAAACAACATATAAAGCAAAATTGATCAAATTCCTTAAATGACAGTTTCAGGAATGGGAAAAAATGCCAAAGAACAAGCTTCTAGCAACCAGAAGCAATAAAAAATGAGACTTAAATAATGTGGAGACAAAAGTGACGCCCATATTTTTTCGCGCCAAATAAGACGCCCACATTATTTGGCGCCTAAATGCTTTTTGGCGCCAAAAATGACGCCACATCCGGAACGCCGACATTTTTGGCGCAAAATAACGTCAAAGAATGACGCAACTTCCGGCGACACGTATGACGCCGGAAACGGAAAAAGAATTTTTTGCGCCAAAAAAGTCCGCGCCAAGAATGACGCAATAAAATGAAGCATTTTCAGCCCCCGCGAGCCTAACAGCCCACAGGGAAAAAGTCAAATTTTAAGGTAAAAAATGTTAAATTAAAATGCATTATCCCAAATATGAAACTGACTGTCTGAAAAATAAGGAAAGTTGAACATTCTGAGTCAAGGCAAATAAATGTTTGAATACATATATTTAGAACTTTATAAACAAAGTGCCCAACCATAGCTAGGAGTGTCACAGAAAATAAGACTTACTTACCCCAGGACACTCATCTACATATAGCAGATAGCCAAACCAGTACTGAAACGAGAATCAGCAGAGGTAATGGTATATATAAGAGTATATCGTCGATCTGAAAAGGGAGGTAAGAGATGAATCTCTACGACCGATAACAGAGAACCTATGAAATAGACCCCTTAGAAGGAGATCACTGCATTCAAATAGGCAATACTCTCCTCACATCCCTCTGACATTCACTGCACGCTGAGAGGAAAACCGGGCTCCAACTTGCTGCGGAGCGCATATCAACGTAGAATCTAGCACAAACTTACTTCACCACCTCCATCGGAGGCAAAGTTTGTAAAACTGAATTGTGGGTGTGGTGAGGGGTGTATTTATAGGCATTTAAGGTTTGGGAAACTTTGCCCCTCCTGGTAGGAATGTATATCCCATACGTCACTAGCTCATGGACTCTTGCTAATTACATGAAAGAAACACTTGTTTATAGGTAGGTGAATTTACCCACCAATCAGCAAGAACACCACAGTGTGTTCACCAAAAATGGGCCGGCATCTAAACTTACATTCTTGCATTTCAAATAAAGATACCAAGAGAATGAAAAGAATTTGATAATAGGAGTAAATTAGAAAGTTGCTTAAAATGGCATGCTCTATCTGAATCATGATAGAAAAAAAACATAATTTATGTAAGAACTTACCTGATAAATTCATTTCTTTCATATTAACAAGAGTCCATGAGCTAGTGACGTATGGGATATACATTCCTACCAGGAGGGGCAAAGTTTCCCAAACCTTAAAATGCCTATAAATACACCCCTCACCACACCCACAAATCAGTTTAACGAATAGCCAAGAAGTGGGGTGATAAGAAAAAAAGTGCGAAGCATATAAAATAAGGAATTGGAATAATTGTGCTTTATACAAAAAAATCATAACCACCACAAAAAAGGGTGGGCCTCATGGACTCTTGTTAATATGAAAGAAATGAATTTATCAGGTAAGTTCTTACATAAATTATGTTTTCTTTCATGTAATTAACAAGAGTCCATGAGCTAGTGACGTATGGGATAATGACTACCCAAGATGTGGATCTTTCCACACAAGAGTCACTAGAGAGGGAGGGATAAAATAAAGACAGCCAATTCCTGCTGAAAATAATCCACACCCAAAATAAAGTTTAACGAAAAACATAAGCAGAAGATTCAAACTGAAATCGCTGCCTGAAGAACTTTTCTACCAAAAACTGCTTCAGAAGAAGAAAATACATCAAAATGGTAGAATTTAGTAAAAGTATGCAAAGAGGACCAAGTTGCTGCTTTGCAGATCTGGTCAACCGAAGCTTCATTCCTAAACGCCCAGGAAGTAGATACTGACCTAGTAGAATGAGCTGTAATTCTCTGAGGCGGAATTTTACCCGACTCAACATAGGCAAGATGAATTAAAGATTTCAACCAAGATGCCAAAGAAATGGCAGAAGCTTTCTGGCCTTTCCTAGAACCGGAAAAGATAACAAATAGACTAGAAGTCTTACGGAAAGATTTCGTAGCTTCAACATAATATTTCAAAGCTCTAACAACATCCAAAGAATGCAACGATTTCTCCTTAGAATTCTTAGGATTAGGACATAATGAAGGAACCACAATTTCTCTACTAATGTTGTTGGAATTCACAACCTTAGGTAAAAATTCAAAAGAAGTTCGCAACACCGCCTTATCCTGATGAAAAATCAGAAAAGGAGACTCACAAGAAAGAGCAGATAATTCAGAAACTCTTCTAGCAGAAGAGATGGCCAAAAGGAACAAAACTTTCCAAGAAAGTAATTTAATGTCCAATGAATGCATAGGTTCAAACGGAGGAGCTTGAAGAGCTCCCAGAACCAAATTCAAACTCCAAGGAGGAGAAATTGACTTAATGACAGGTTTTATACGAACCAAAGCTTGTACAAAACAATGAATATCAGGAAGAATAGCAATCTTTCTGTGAAAAAGAACAGAAAGAGCGGAGATTTGTCCTTTCAAAGAACTTGCGGACAAACCCTTATCTAAACCATCCTGAAGAAACTGTAAAATTCTCGGTATTCTAAAAGAATGCCAAGAAAAATGATGAGAAAGACACCAAGAAATATAAGTCTTCCAGACTCTATAATATATCTCTCGAGATACAGATTTACGAGCCTGTAACATAGTATTAATCACGGAGTCAGAGAAACCTCTTTGACCAAGAATCAAGCGTTCAATCTCCATACCTTTAAATTTAAGGATTTCAGATCCGGATGGAAAAAAGGACCTTGCGACAGAAGGTCTGGTCTTAACGGAAGAGTCCATGGTTGGCAAGATGCCATCCGGACAAGATCCGCATACCAAAACCTGTGAGGCCATGCCGGAGCTATTAGCAGAACAAACGAGCATTCCCTCAGAATCTTGGAGATTACTCTTGGAAGAAGAACTAGAGGCGGAAAGATATAGGCAGGATGATACTTCCAAGGAAGTGATAATGCATCCACTGCCTCCGCCTGAGGATCCCGGGATCTGGACAGATACCTGGGAAGTTTCTTGTTTAGATGAGAGGCCATCAGATCTATCTCTGGGAGCCCCCACATTTGAACAATCTGAAGAAATACCTCTGGGTGAAGAGACCATTCGCCCGGATGCAACGTTTGGCGACTGAGATAATCCGCTTCCCAATTGACTACACCTGGGATATGAACCGCAGAGATTAGACAGGAGCTGGATTCCGCCCAAACCAAAATTCGAGATACTTCTTTCATAGCCAGAGGACTGTGAGTCCCTCCTTGATGATTGATGTATGCCACAGTTGTGACATTGTCTGTCTGAAAACAAATGAACAATTCTCTCTTCAGAAGAGGCCAAAACTGAAGAGCTCTGAAAATTGCACGGAGTTCCAAAATATTGATCGGTAATCTCACCTCCTGAGATTCCCAAACTCCTTGTGCCGTCAGAGATCCCCACACAGCTCCCCAACCTGTGAGACTTGCATCTGTTGAAATTACAGTCCAGGTCGGAAGAACAAAAGAAGCCCCCTGAATTAAACGATGGTGATCTGTCCACTACGTTAGAGAGTGTCGAACAATCGGTTTTAAAGATATTAATTGATATATCTTCGTGTAATCCCTGCACCATTGGTTCAGTATACAGAGCTGAAGAGGTCGCATGTGAAAACAAGCAAAGGGGATCGCGTCCGATGCAGCAGTCATAAGACCTAGAATTTCCATGCATAAGGCTACCGAAGGGAATGATTGAGACTGAAGGTTTCGACAAGCTGTAATCAATTTTAGACGTCTCTTGTCTGTTAAAGACAGAGTCATGGACACTGAATCTATCTGGAAACCCAGAAAGGTTACCCTTGTTTGAGGAATCAAAGAACTTTTTGGTAAATTGATCCTCCAACCATGATCTTGAAGAAACAACACAAGTCGATTCGTATGAGACTCTGCTAAATGTAAAGACTGAGCAAGTACCAAGATATCGTCCAAATAAGGAAATACCACAATACCCTGTTCTCTGATTACAGACAGAAGGGCACCGAGAATCTTTGTGAAAATTCTTGGAGCTGTAGCAAGGCCAAACGGTAGAGCCACAAATTGGTAATGCTTGTCTAGAAAAGAGAATCTCAGGAACTGATAATGATCTGGATGAATCGGAATATGCAGATATGCATCCTGTAAATCTATTGTGGACATATAATTCCCTTGCTGAACAAAAGGCAATATAGTCCTTACAGTTACCATCTTGAACGTTGGTATCCTTACATAACGATTCAATAATTTTAGATCCAGAACTGGTCTGAAGGAATTCTCCTTCTTTGGTACAATGAAGAGATTTGAATAAAACCCCATCCCCTGTTCCGGAACTGGAACTGGCATAATTACTCCAGCCAACTCTAGATCTGAAACACAATTCAGAAATGCTTGAGCTTTCACTGGATTTACTGGGACACGGGAAAGAAAAAATCTCTTTGCAGGAGGTCTCATCTTGAAACCAATTCTGTACCCTTCTGAAACAATGTTCTGAATCCAAAGATTGTGAACAGAATTGATCCAAATTTCTTTGAAAAAACGTAACCTGCCCCCTACCAGCTGAACTGGAATGAGGGCCGTACCTTCATGTGAACTTAGAAGCAGGCTTTGCCTTTCTAGCAGGCTTGGATTTATTCCAGACTGGAGATGGTTTCCAAACTGAAACTGCTCCTGAGGACGAAGGATCAGGCTTTTGTTCTTTGTTGAAACGAAAGGAACGAAAACGATTGTTAGCCCTGTTTTTACCTTTAGATTTTTTATCCTGTGGTAAAAAAGTTCCTTTCCCACCAGTAACAGTTGAAATAATAGAATCCAACTGAGAACCAAATAATTTGTTTCCCTGGAAAGAAATGGAAAGTAGAGTTGATTTAGAAGCCATATCAGCATTCCAAGTCTTAAGCCATAAAGCTCTTCTGGCTAAGATAGCCAGAGACATAAACCTAACATCAACTCTAATAATATCAAAAAATGGCATCACAGATAAAATTATTAGCATGCTGGAGAAGAATAATAATATCATGAGAATCACGATTTGTTACTTGTTGCGCTAGAGTTTCCAACCAAAAAGTTGAAGCTGCAGCAACATCAGCCAATGATATAGCAGGTCTAAGAAGATTACCTGAACACAGATAAGCTTTTCTTAGAAAAGATTCAATTTTTCTATCTAAAGGATCCTTAAACGAGGTACCATCTGACGTAGGAATGGTAGTACGTTTAGCAAGGGTAGAAATAGCCCCATCAACTTTAGGGATTTTGTCCCAAAATTCTAACCTGTCAGGCGGAACAGGATATAATTGCTTAAAACGTTTAGAAGGAGTAAATGAATTACCCAATTTATCCCATTCTTTGGAAATTACTGCAGAAATAGCATTAGGAACAGAAAAAACTTCTGGAATAACCGCAGGAGCTTTAAAAACCTTATCCAAACGTATAGAATTAGTATCAAGAGGACTAGAATCCTCTATTTCTAAAGCAATTAGTACTTCTTTAAGTAAAGAGCGAATAAATTCCATCTTAAATAAATGAAGATTTATCAGCATCAATCTCTGAGATAGAATCCTCTGAACCAGAAGAGTCCAAAGAATCAGAATGATGGTGTTCATTTAAAAATTCATCTGTAGAGAGAGAAGATTTAAAAGACCTTTTACGTTTACTAGAAGGAGAAATAACAGACAAAGCCTTCTTTATGGATTCAGAAACAAAATCTCTTATGTTATCAGGAACATTCTGCACCTTAGATGTTGAGGGAACTGCAACAGGCAATGGTACATTACTAAAGGAAATATTATCTGCTTTAACAAGTTTGTCATGACAATTATTACAAACAACAGCTGGAGGAATAGCTACCAAAAGTTTACAGCAGATACACTTAGCTTTGGTAGATCCAGCAGGCAGTGATTTTCCTGTAGTATCTTCTGGCTCAGATGCAACGTGAGACATCTTGCAATATGTAAGAGAAAAAACAACATATAAAGCAAAATAGATCAAATTCCTTATAAGACAGTTTCAGGAATGGGAAAGAATGCCAAATATCAAGCTTCTAGCAACCAGAAGCAAATGAAAAATGAGACTGAAATAATGTGGAGACAAAAGCGACGCCCATATTTTTTAGCGCCAAATAAGACGCCCACATTATTTGGCGCCAAAAATGACGCCACATCCGGAACGCCGACATTTTTGGCGCAAAATAACGTCAAAAAATGACGCAACTTCCGGCGACACGTATGACGCCGGAAACGGAAAAGAATTTTTGCGCCAAAAAAGTCCGCGCTAAGAATGACGCAATAAAATGAAGCATTTTCAGCCCCCGCGAGCCTAACAGCCCACAGGGAAAAAAGTCAAATTTTTGAGGTAAGAAAAATATGATAATTCAATGCATAATCCCAAATATGAAACTGACTGTCTGAAAATAAGGAAAGTTGAACATTCTGAGTCAAGGCAAATAAATGTTTGAATACATATATTTAGAACTTTATAAATAAAGTGCCCAACCATAGCTTAGAGTGTCACAGAAAATAAGACTTACTTACCCCAGGACACTCATCTACATGTTTGTAGAAAGCCAAACCAGTACTGAAACGAGAATCAGTAGAGGAAATGGTAAATATAAGAGTATATCGTCGATCTGAAAAGGGAGGTAAGAGATGAATCTCTACGACCGATAACAGAGAACCTTATGAAATAGACCCCGTAGAAGGAGATCACTGCATTCAATAGGCAATACTCTCTTCACATCCCTCTGACATTCACTGCACGCTGAGAGGAAAACCGGGCTCCAACTTGCTGCGGAGCGCATATAAACGTAGAATCTAGCACAAACTTACTTCACCACCTCCCTTGGAGGCAAAGTTTGTAAAACTGATTTGTGGGTGTGGTGAGGGGTGTATTTATAGGCATTTTAAGGTTTGGGAAACTTTGCCCCTCCTGGTAGGAATGTATATCCCATACGTCACTAGCTCATGGACTCTTGTTAATTACATGAAAGAAATTGGGTTCAGTGTCCCTTTAAATTTTCAGATATCCTTGATTGAAGAAATGCACTTGGGTGAGTCAATCACACGAGGCATCTATGTGCAGCCACCAATCAGCAGCTACTGAGCCTATGTAGATATGCTTTTCAACAAAGAATGCCAAAAGAATGAAGCAAATTAGAGAAGAGGTAAATTGGAAAGTTGTTTAACCCCTTAAGGACAAGGCCATTTTTCAATTTCTTTCTCTTAAGGACCAGGGCTATTTTTACATTTCTGCGGTGTTTGTTTAGCTGTAATTTTCCTCTTACTCATTTACTGTACCCACACATTATATACTGTTTTTCTCGCCATTAAATGGACTTTCTAAAGATACCATTATTTTCATCATATCTTATAATTTCTATAAAAGAAATTATAAAATATGAGGAAAAAAAACACACTTTTTCTAACTTTGACCCCCAAAATCTGTTACACATCTACAACCACCAAAAAAACACCCATGCTAAATAGTTTCTACATTTTGTCCTGAGTTTAGAAATACCCAATGTTTACATGTTCTTTGCTTTTTTTGCACGTTATAGGGCAATAAGTACAAGTAGCACTTTTCTATTTCCAAATCACTTTTTTTTCAAAATTAGCGCTAGTTACATTGAGACACTGATATCTTTCAGGAATCCCTGAATATCCCTTGACATGTATATATATATATATATATATATATATATATATATTTTTTTTTTAAGACATCCCAAAGTATTGATCTAGGCCCATTTTGGTATATTTCATGCCACCATTTCACCGCCAAATGAGATCAAATAAAAAAAATTGTTCACTTTTTCACAAACTTTAGGTTTCTCACTGAAATTATTTGAAAACAACGTGTGCAATTATGGCATAAATGGTTGTAAATGCTTCTCTGGGATCCCCTTTGTTCAGAAATAGCAGACATATATGGCTTTGGCGTTGCTTTTTGGTAATTAGAAGGCCGCTAAATGCAACTGCGCACCACACGTGAATTATGCCCAGCAGTGAAGGGAGCATGTAGGGAGCTTCTAGGGTTAATTTTAGCTTTAGTGTAGTAGACAACCCCAAGTATTGATTTAGGCCCATCTTGGTATATTTCATGCCACCATTTCACCGCCAAATGCGATCAAATGGAAAAAAAAAAAACGTTAAATTTTTCACAATTTTAGGTTTCTCACTGAAATTATTTACAAACAGCTTGTGCAATTATGGTACAAATGGTTGTAAAAGCTTCTCTGGGATCCCCTTTGTTAAGAAATAGACATATATGGCTTTGGCGTTGCTTTTTGGTAATTAGAAGGCCCCTAAATACCGCTGCGCATCACAAGTGAATTATGTCTAGCAGTGAAGGGGTTAATTAGGTAGCTTATAGGGAGCTTGCAGGGTTAATTTTAGCTTCAATGTAGAGATCAGCCTCCCACCTGACACATCACACTCCCTGATCCCTCCCAAACAGCTCTCTTCCCTCCCCGACCCCACAATTGTCCCCGCCATCTTAAGTACTGGCAGAAAGTCTGCCAGTACTAAAATAAAAGGTATTTTAAAAAATAAATAAAAAAAATAAGCATATTTACACATGCTGATGTCTAGGATCCCCCCTTAGCTCCCAACCTCCCTGATCCCCCCCCCCCCAAACAGCTCTCTATCCCTCCCCCTCTACCTTATTGGTAGCCATCTTGGGTACTGGCAGCTGTCTGCCAGTACCCAGCTTACTAAAAAAAAAAAAAGCTTTTATATATATCTTGACGGTCATGCCCGCGATCCCGCCCCCCCTCCACTTCATAGCACACATCGATGGCCACCCACCTGCCTCCCACTGCAGCTCCCACCCACCAATGATACCGGCCATCGATGTCCGGTGCAGAGAGGACCACAGAGTGGCTCTCTCTGCATCGGATGGCCAAGGGGTGTTATTGAGGCATCACTGCAATAACCGGAAAGCGGCTGGAAGCGAGCAGGATCGCTTCCAGCCGCTTTAAACCCCTAATGTCGTACAGGGTACGTCACTGGTCTTTTAAGACATGCGTCGTTAAGGGGTTAAAATTGAATGCTCTTTCCAAATCATGAAAGAAAAAAAAAAAAGAGAAAAAAAAATTGGGTTTCATGTTTCTTTTAAAGAGGAAAACAATTTTACAGTACACGGTCTCTCACAAAACACGTCATTATTGCCATAGAGCTTTAGGATTCTCTCAGTTGGGTTAAACAAGCCTGGATTTACCGTTCAAAAAGTGTTCTATAATAAAATGTTCTTTTTCTTCTTGTCGTCCTTTGTTAAAAAGAAAGTAAGCTCGGGATTGTGCACGTGTCTGCAGAACTATAAGGCAGCTGTTGATGGTAGCACTATTTCCTGTCATGCAGTGTACGCTACCCATCTAGATATCTCTTCAACAAAGCATAACAAGAGAACAAAGCAAATTTAATAGAAGTAAATTGGTAACTTTTTTAAAATTGTATTCTCTACCTCAATCATGAAAAAAAAATCTTTATTTTCATTTCCCTTTAAGAAATACAAATTAAAGGGACACTGTTATATAAAATATGTTTCCCCTTAAAGGTACAGTCTACTCCAGAATTTGTAATGTTTTAGAAAATAGATAATCACTCTATAACCCATTCCCCAGTTTTGCATAACGAACACGGTTATATTAATTTTCTTATTACATTGTATCAAAGTCTCTGCAGACCGCCTCTTTATTTCAGATCTTTTGATGGATTTGCATTTTAGCCAATCAGTGCCGACTCCTAGGTAACTCCATGGGCGTGAGCACATTATCTATACGGCACACATGAACTAAAGCCATATATCTAGCTGTGGAAAACCATCAAATGCATTTAGATAAAAAGTGGCTTTCAAGGACTTCGAAATTATCATATGAGCCTACCTAGGTTTAGCTTTTAACAAAGAATACCAAGATAAAGCAAAATTTGATGAAAAAAGTAATTTTGAAAGTTGGTTAAAATTGCGTGCCCTATATGAATCATGAAAGTTTAATTTTGGCTAGACTGTCCCTTTAATGTGTTCCAAATAACATGTTATGCATACTGCAGAGTATTACATGTATGATAAATTGTTCCTTTAAGTTTATTTTCATATTTGAAATAGCTGAGTCGGCTCATTAAACCCATCACGTTTTTATTAAGAAAATGCACACATAGTTAAGTATTAGATGCTAAATATGTCTTGGCACAACCAGCTATTTCAGATATAAAAATATTTTCCCCCTCCAACTGTGAGATTAATTAGTGCTATTGTCTCATATTTACAAAGCTTTTCTACAGAAAATACATTTGCTTATTTTCAGCGTAGGTGGTGGTTTCTACAGGCAAAGAGTCTACTTTTAAATAAATGTAAAGGAGCCGTCTGCAAACACTTAAATACAATTCAGTAGGTATGTGCAACCTGTGGCCATATTCGAAATTCATTTGACAAACAATATATCAAAAATACACACGGTTACACACCTACACTCCAGCATGTATAAATGGATGATTGGGAACACATTAGGGGAGTACAATGTCATTTTAAGGAGCAGTGGTTTTTCATAAGTGAGTAAATTATAAAACACATAAGAGGAGAAATAAAAAAGTTCTTCCAATGCCTGAACTTAAAAATGGCACCATATTTTAATCAGGCAACATAAAGTATAATAATTTTATTACAGCTTTAGTTTAAATTAGTGGTATTGTTCTTATTAAATGAAAAGTACCCCAAAAAGGATTTTTTTTTTAATATATAGTAGAACGTGTATTCCACAATATGGTAGCTTCGCTTAAACAGTACAAAACACTATAAACCATTTCGTTTTCCCCCATAAACAACCTTTAACACACTAATTTTACCTGAGGAACGAAAGAAAAACTACAAATACTACACAGTCAGATTTCAGTATGGCTGCTGCACCAATAAAAAAAATGTAAATATGTTACGCATCAGCTTTGTAGGATGTTAAAACCAAAACAAGGGTCTTCCCACAGTGCTTAGAGTAAAAATATTTCAACAAATGCTAGAATGACTTCAAGTCAGTATGATGAAAAGTCAGAAGGCCCCTGTTTATTTTCCACTAGTAGAATAGAATATGTTCACTGTTACCAAATCTCATAATAGAACGGCACATTTGTGGCATATGAAAGCATTTCTGGTTTCTAAACAAGGCATAAACAGTTTAAGTCTTGGAACATTTACCCCTTCAATGACAATTTGAAGCCAAATTGCTATTGATAAAAGTAAAAGTCACAAAAGGAAAATACTTCTATAAAAAATAAGGCAAAGAAAAAACAAACAACAAAACAGTGACTTTCATGCACATCTAATATAATAATTAGAATGAGAAGAAAGATCCTGAGAATTGAAGTGAAAAATGAGCTTCCTGTATGTCTGAATAAAGCAAAAGCTTTAAAATAATTATTTGGCATACAATGTATTAGCAAACAGTGGACCCATATACAAAGTGAGGCAACACACAATAAAACAAAGCAATACTTGTGCCCTCTGCCTTGAATGTAGCTTGCGTTTGAGGAAGGTTTACAACAGCATATGTTGTGGGATTGAAAATCATGTGATATTTTATTGCAAATTGCACTTTGCAGTTTAGAGAATTGATGAAAACCGTCCAAGTGGTTTGCAGTCCAAGTTCCAAGTACATATCACCAGTAGAAGGACCTTGATAAAAAGTTTGCAGCGGTGCTGAGCCAACTGCTTCCACCATCCTGGAGTGAGCCAACACGGGATACTGCTTTGTCTTGTTCCTTCATTGGGCTTTCATCCTCCGGTAGGTAATCTGGCAAATCTGTATTTTGTTCAACCTCCACTGGATTGTCTTGAAATGGAACTAATAGCTTCCAGAAGGGGGAAATAAAGGAAAACTGGATTCATTTTATTGTGTATTTAATTATATTTATATATATATATATATATATATATATATATATATATATATATATTTATATATTTGTTTTGTTAGTTTTGGTTCGCACCACTTCTACTAATTTATCACTGAATCATTCGAGTGGTCCGACTTTTAAGTTAATATCAGAACCACCCTGTGCACGGAGGGAGAAAACATATTAAATGCAATACTTAAAAAAGAATTTTGTGAGAAAACCTCACATATAGTTTCCCTATGTCCGGCACCAGAATCTAGGATTAAATTCACCAGTTAACTAGTGATCCATATAGAGGATAATGTCCCTTTAAACTCCTCAATGTTACATGCACACACCTGATAGTTAGCAAAGAAACATAAATAGATTGTTGAAATAACAGCATGAAATTCAATTACATATGCAATGTTTTATTGCTGTAAAACTTAAAGAAAAGTGACCGTCATTAATTATATTACGAACGTGGGCCCACTTATTTTCTATATATAGCCATTACTATTTACTATTAATTGTGTCCATTTGAAGATATGTATCCAATTTATATCAAGCTTTCTTTCATCAAATGTTGCAAAGTATATGTATCAGCTTCAGAACTTATAGCAATGCTTAGAACTGTTAGAGGGCTCACAATCAGTTCATATTTATACGGTATGCGGTATTGAATGAGTAAGCTTATAAACACTCTAGGAGTTGGATCAACATTAGATTGCTAGTTTAACATCATGACAGCAACTGCAAAATCATATAACGTTTTTCAATGTTGTTCCGTTGCACACCTTGCTAGGCTGTCTCTCGCCACATAAGTAACAAAAAGTTTTTACCTTGATTGCAGTACTTCAGAGTTCTTTGTTTGTGAAATTATTCACTTGTCCTCGGTTGTATTCCTTATCCAACCCACAACGAGTGTATCTTACTCAATACCGCTTGACTTTATCTACTTATAATAACAAATGGCAAGATATCAGAGCTATATTATATAAACACTGGCCTATTCTAACACTAGAGAGAGACATTGTTAAATTTGTGGGAGACAGACCACTTATGTCAGCTAGAAGAGCTCCAAACCTTAAAGATAGAGCCATTATTCAGATACATCCAAAAGCAATTGGTTACAAAAACATCAAGAAAAGGAAGGAAACTTTAGATGCAAAAAATGCTCAGTATGCTGTAATATACAAGAGGGCAGATATTTTGTTGATAAATATGGCCACAGCTACAGAATAAAAGGAAAAATTAATTGCAAAAGTGAGGGTATTGTTTATTTGGTCTTCTGTTGCTGTCCCATGTACTATGTGGGCAAAACCTATCGTGAACTGAAAGAGGATCAAGGAACACAAAAGAGATATATCTAATAAGGTAAAAACTAGTAGTGTAGCAAGACACTTTATGCTATTCCATAATAGTGATGAAGAAATATTAAAATTTCTGGGACTTGAAAAAGTGGATATATCACTAAGGGGTGGCAACTTGGATAAAATATTGCTACAAAAAGAGTGCAAATGGATATATGACCTTAAAACCTTATGGACTTAACAAAGAGATAAATTATGCTCCTTTTCTTCAATAACTTTGGGCCAAAAGTACAAAATATTAATTCTAAGAATTCATCAAATAAATAGGCCTCTTTCAGGAAATGATAAAAATATTTTAAGGTTTCTCCCACCATTTGCTAAAATTGGATCAAACAATACAATAGCAACAATATATATTATGAACTAAAAAGCTCTACTTGTTGATATTATTTGACAAATCTAACTTTTAAAATTTTTTAAATAAAGATTAAATAATACAATATGTTATAAATTAATACTGAGACAATGAGTTGTTAATAACAAAGATTCCCACTTTTATTAATTTCAATGAGAAGTTGCAGAAATTGCAATGTGATATATTTATTCAGAAGTTGCATAAATTGCTATGTGATACACCTAAACTTATATTAAGGTAATAAGATGTAAATAAAAAAGGCTCCCACTTTTGAAAATATTGTTGAAAAGTTGCATAGAATAATATATCATAGTATGATAATAGAATTATATATGAACATTGAAATATGCCTAATTAATTAATTTAACTTGTATAATAAATTAAATAATGTTTATTAGGATGATCTATAATGTATATATAATATAATTTTGGTAATGTACTCTACTCCGCTATCCATGCACAAAATTTATTGGAAGTAATGCAATATGAAAATGAACTATTTCACCTTAAGGGCTGCACAATTCAAAATCCATAAAAGGTCAGTACTAGGACCAATGAGAATGAAGCCG
The DNA here is from genome assembly GCF_027579735.1 of Bombina bombina. Classification (NCBI taxonomy): domain Eukaryota; kingdom Metazoa; phylum Chordata; class Amphibia; order Anura; family Bombinatoridae; genus Bombina; species Bombina bombina. Next base: position 918,197,433 of record NC_069503.1, read on the forward strand.
GATGAAGCCCTAAATGATCATCCAGTAAGGGTGAAACGCGCATAGCTGTAAGAAATTCAAACTGAGGGCTGCAGCTGAGCCCTCATAAGACATGCTGTATTAACGGAAAGAAAATACCGGGATAAAGTCAAGCGGTATTGAGTAAGATACACTCGTTGTGGGTTGGATAAGGAATACAACCGAGGACAAGTGAGTAATTTCACAAACAAAGAACTCTGAAGTACTGCAATCAAGGTAAACACTTTTTGTTACTTATGTTGCGAGAGACAGCCTAGCAAGGTGTGCGGAAGCAGAGCTTTACAAGCCATAATCCCTTGAGGCGTCATAGCTTTACAAATTGCAACGGAACAACATTAAAAAACCTTATATGATTTTGCAGTTGCTGTCATGATGTTAAACTAGCAATCTAATGTTGATCCAACTCCTAGAGTGTTTATAAGCTTACTCATTCAATACCGCATACCGTATAAATATGAACTGATTGTGAGCCCTCTAACAGTTCTAAGCATTGCTATAAGTTCTGAAGCGGATACATATACTTTGCAACATTTGATGAAAGAAAGCTGGGTATAAATTGGATACATATCTTCAAATGGACACAATAGTAAATAGTAATGGCTATATATAGCAAATAAGTGGGCCCACGTTCGTAATATAATATAATTAATGACCGTCACTTTTCTTTAACTTTTACAGCAATTAAACATTGCATATGTGATTGAATTTCATGCTGTTATTTCAACAATCTATTTATGTTTCTTTGCTATTAGGTGTGTGCATGTAACATTGAGGAGTTTAAAGGGACATTATCCTCTATATGGATCACTAGTTAACTGGTGAATTTAATACTAGATTCTGGTGCCGGACATAAGGAAACTATATGTGAGGACTAGCTTTCTCACAAAATTCTTTTTTAAGTATTATATATATATATATATATATATATATATATATATATATATATATATATATTTATATTTATATTGGACTAACTATACATGTATAAGATGACAAGCTTTCAGAAGAATTCCTTCCTTTCTCAAGTCTGAAGCAATACTGACCAATTCGATGGAATTTACAGAGAAAAAATAAATATATATATATATATATATATATATATGAGCCTTTTTGCAACAAAACAGTAGCAGGCCACATACACAAGCATCCCCATCTAGCACAGCTGCCAAGTGTCTATGGCATCACAGTATATGTCGCACCTGCACCATATAGGTTTTTGTGCATGTTTATGAACTGAATAAAGTCACAAGCACATTGACCCTTTAACGCCGTTACAACGTCCTAATGGCTTGGCTTTCCTGAAGCCACTGGCGCTTCCCTGATGGGATTGCGTTCTGGGGGGGCGTGACTAGCATCATAGGGACCCCCCCTGAAGAGATCCCATCATTGAAATCTCGTGATCACGTGCTTGATCACGAGATTTCAAATTGTTTACATTGAAACCGTTGTTCCGATGTAGACATTTTAACCCCAGCAGGAATGGGTTAAATGTTTATAAGAAACACCATTCAAAATCAACAAAAACATAAATTATGCTTACCTGATAATTTCATTTCTATCTGGAGGAGAGTCCAAGGCTTCATTCATTACTTGTGGGAAATTCAGAACATGGCCACCAGGAGGAGGCAAAGACACCTCAGCCAAAGGCTTAAATACCTCCCCCACTCCCCTCTTCCCCCAGTCATTATGCCGAGGGAACAAGGAACAGTAGGAGAAATATCAGGGTATAAATGGTGCCAGAAGAAAAAACAAAAGAAATTTAGGTCCGCTTAATGGAGAACCGGGCGGGAGCCGTGGACTCTTCTCGTACAGATGGAAATTAATTTATCCATCTTTTCCATCTTAATACGAGGAGTCCACAGCTTCATTCATTACTTGTGGGAAACAAATACCCAAGCTCTAGAGGACAATGAATGAAAACGGGGTAAAAAAGGGGTGGACCCTAGACTGAGGGCACCACAGCCTGTAAAACCTCTCTCCCAAAAGCTGCTTCAGCGGAAGCAAACACATCAAATTTGTAAAACTTTGAAAAGTATGTAAGGAGGACCAGGTAGCCGCCTTACAAATCTGCTCCATAGAGGCCTCATTCTTGAAGGCCCAAGAAGAAGCCACAGCTCTGGTAGAGTGTGCCGTAATCCTCTCAAGGAGGCTTATGTCCCACTGTCTCATAAGCCAGGCGAATCAGGCTCCTCACCCAAAAAAATAGGAAAGTGGAAGAAGCTTTCTGCCCTTTGTGCTTCCCCGAATAGACAAACAATGCTGAAGTCTGTCTGAAATTCTTCGTAGCCTGAAGATAAAACTTCAAAGCTCGAACCACATCAAAGTTATGAAGTAACCGTTCTTTTGAAGAAGAAGGGTTAGGACACAAGGAAGGAACTACAATCTCCCGATTAATGTTGCGATCAGACACAACCTTAGGGAGAAATCCCAACCCAGTGAGGAGGACAGCCTTATCGGCATGAAAAACCAAGTAAGGAGACTCACATTGCAAGGCCGCCAACTCAGAGACTCTGCGTGCCGATGCAATAGCCAGTAGAAAAAGAACCTTCCAAGACAGTATCTTAATGTCAAAAGAATGCATAGGCTCAAACGGGGACTTTTGCAAAACCCTAAGAACCAGATTCAAACTACAAGGAGGAGCAGAATGTCTGAATACAGGCCTGATCCTGGATAGAGTCTGAACAAAAGACTGTATATCAGGAAGCTCAGCGAGCTTCTTGTGTAACACAGATAAAGGCGAAATCTGTCCCCTCAAGGAACTAACGACATGTCCCTTCTCCAAACCATCCTGGAGGAAGGAAAGTATCCTGGATACTCTGACCTTGTGCCAAGAATATCCATGAGTCTCACACCAGATTAAGTAGGTCCTTCATGCCTTATGATAGATGCTACGGGTGACCGGCTTCCTGGCTTGAATGAGTGTATCAATCACACTCTCAGAAAACCCTCTCTTGGCTAAGACTAAGCGTTCAATCTCCACGCGCAGTCAGCCTCAGAGAATCTAGATTTTTATGCACAAAGGGGCTCTGTACTAGCAGATGCCTGCAACAGGGCAACCTCCATGGAGGAGACTGACATCCCCACCAGATCCGCATACCACATCCTCCACGGCCACAACGGAGCAATCAGAATAGTTGATGCGGGCCACTACTCAAGGTAGAAGTGGTAACGGAGGAAATATATAAACTAGGTCCCCAAGGCACTGCCAAGGCATCTATCAGTTCTGCCTGGGGATCCCTGGACAGCGACCCGTATCTGGGTAGCTTAAAGTTGAGTCTGGAAGCCATGAGATCCATCTCCCTCCATCTGTTGCAAATCTCTGCAAACACTTCTGGGTGAAAAGACCATTCCCCCGGATGAAACTATTTTCTGCTGAGAAAATCCACTTCCCAGTTGTTCACACCAGGGATGTGGATTGCTGACAGTGAGCAGGTGTGGGTCTCCGCCCAATCCAGAATCCGAGATACTTCCCTCATGGCTAGGGAGCTTCTTGTCCCCTCCCCCTGGTGGTTGATGTAAGCCGAGGTAATGACTGGAATCTGATGAACTAGGACGAACCCAGGAGGGGCCAAGCCCTCAGAGCGTAGAAGATTGCTAAACATTCCAGGATGTTGATCGGAAGAAGCGGCGACTCCTGATTACACCTGCCCTGTGCCTTCCAGGCACCCCAAAACAGCTCCCCATCCTGAGAGGCTCGCGTCCGTAGTCACAATCTCCCAGGATGATCTCAGGTAGCTGATCTGGACGAAGCCACCAAGAGAGGGATTCCCTCGACCAGTTTTCCAGAGAGATCTGTTGGGATAGATCCAAGTAATCACAGTTTCATTGCCTTAGCATGCACAACTGAAGAGGTCGGAGATAGAACCTGGCAAATGGAATGACATCTATACTGGATACCATGAGGCCAATCACCTCCATACACCGGGCCACAGATGGCCTTGAGGAGGTTTGAAGGGCAAGACAGCTGGAGGCAATTTTGCAACGTCTCTGGTCTGCCAGAAATATCTTCATGGCAATGGAGTTCATTATTGTGCTCAGGAACTCTACTCTGGTACTGGGAAGCAGA